>NW_007377466.1:339592-408740 GCF_000475195.1 Diaphorina citri
GGTTTAAAAAACCCCCCTTTTAATATGGGTTTTTTTTTTTACTTTTTTTTTTTTTTTTTTTTTTTTTTTTTTTTTTACAAAAAAATTTGTTGTATTTTTATAATAAGGGGGTGGGGGGGTGCAATCTTGAATGTTCAGGGTTCCGTAAATATGTTCACCTTTTGAAAAGGGTTCCGCGGGCCAAACTAATTAAGAAACACTGATGTAGAGCAAAGATCCCAGACTTAAAAGAACGGAGAACATGGACTTGAAATAACTGCTTCGAAAGAAAGAGAGATTGAAATGAGAGAGAGAGAGAGAGAGAGAGAAAGAGAAAAGGAGTGAGGAAAAAAAGGAATGGTAGAGAGGAAGGGAGAAAGAGAGATAAAAGTATAGAGCGAGAGAAAGAAAGTGAAAGAGGGAGGAATAAAGGTGAATATTAAAAGTGATATGAACATTTTTTCGGGAGTCTGCAGTAGGGGGGGTCTGCAGAATGGAAGGGGGGTCTGCAAAAGAAGAATCCTCTTAAAAAACTTTTCTGGGAATTCAGACAGGTGTCCTACCCCTATCTATCTACCTTCCCTCGTCCTATATACCTACGTATATCTATGTAGGGTACCTACGTACCTACTTTTATTATTATTATTATTTTTAAGTTGTTCTCTCCGACTATTCCTGGTAGGCAATAGCCTTTCAGGGTTTTTTTTTTCTAGAAGGTATCGAACCCAGGACCAGGACACTGGACCAACCGTGCTACGTATTTTTGATATCCCCACGTGTTTGGAATAAAACGATTCACCAATTTTGACAAAAAATGATACCCCACGTGCACCAAAAAAGTAACCCACTTTCAAGCAATTTGATGAGAGAATTTAACCCACTTGAAAACCTTTCAATGAGATAATACCATTTGCTCCAATTAGACACAAGGTGCAAAGCACACTCCAAGCATTAACCCTTTCACGCTGCACGTGGCATGAGTATGCAGGGTCGGTCACAGGTCACAGGTTAATTGGGCTTCGGGGTTCTAATAATGGACCCTTCCTCATAACATTCCCCCAGCTACCACAAACAAGAATACTAGGTAATTTTTAGTTCAATTGTGGGATTCTTTCGAATTTTGTTTTGTGTAGAGGGAAAAAACACTGGTGTACCTACACGTAGGTATATAATATACTAGCTGATTTCCGTCGCTTCGCTCCGGAATCCCGCTAGTTCATCCCGAGGCATGGCCAAACTTGTGGAAAAGGCATGGCCGAACTTTCTTCGGGTGGAAGGACCCATGTCTCCTCAAACCAACCTTTTTGAATTAAGTCCACGTGATGCAAAAGTACGTGAGGCGTGCGGGGGAACAAAGGAAAATGAGGAGGTGGGGGTGAAAAACTGCAACCCAACAACAGCAACTGTCGCTGACGACATCTTAGCACGGAGGTTGCAGATGGAGGAGGGAAGTTCGAGGAAAAATTAGGAGGAAGAGGACTGGAGGAGGAAGAAGAGGAGAAGGTGGCAGAGAAAGAAGAGGAGGAGGAGAATGAGGAGTAGGAAAAGAGGTTGAAGGACCTGGAGGAATTTTGGAGATTTGTTCCCGAAAAGACGAACGGCGAGGGAAATTTTCCAGAGTAATAAACACAGGAGAAAAAAAGGGTGGGAAAAGGGAGGAAGGCCTCCCAAACAGCCCCGGTGTCTCAAGAGCTCATGTTTTATTCAAAAGTCGAAGTGTATTCTTCAAATTGGCTATGACTGCCTGTATCATATGGAGTACTTGAATACGCACCCTATATGGAGGTGGGGAGGAGGGATGTGGATTTCAATTTTGAAAACGAATTAATTAAAAACGGGGGAAATTCGGAAGCCTAGGATTCGGGTCGGGGGTTGGGTTGGGGAACAAATGGAAACTGGTGAAGTTCTTCGCGCTTGAAGCGCTGCAAAAGGAGGTGTAGGTATGCTTGTCTGATTGGAATACTGCCTATCTATTCCCATAGGATAGATATTGAACAAAAACGTACGTACATCTAGTACACTAAAAATAGTATATAATTATGTACATAACTTCGTAATGTTATGGGTCATTTCAAGCTCATGAGTCCAGTTCTCAAAATATAGCACCAAGAACCTACCAAGTACCATGTCTCTCCTGTCAAATCTAGTACACTAAAAATAGGATATAATTATGTACATAACTTAGTAATGTTATGGGTCATTTCAAGCTCATGAGTCCAGTTCTCAAAATATAGCACCAAGAACCTACCAAGTACCATGTCTCTCCTGTCAACACGGCCTCAAACGAGTATTACTCAAACAGAATCATCAAAAGCTCCACATCCCCGATCCAAAAACACCCTCCAGATATTCACAAAACTCGACAAAAGCTCATCGAGACACAAAAGCCTTCGCAAAGCCCACGCAAAATACGCACAGAATTGAAACGAAACAACGCTCCTCATTTATCACAAGTCAAAAAGCTCAACAGCATCATTAGGAACACATGGGCTAAAGAGTTCCATATGGGACTAATTAATCCGTCCCTCCCTCACTGGAAAACCCATTGTCAAAAAAGGTGAACAGGAGTTGGGGGAGGAATCGGGATATGGGGCGCCAGTGGCGTGTCGTGAGATCTTCAAATGGGGAAGCTATATGACCAGCCATCACTATCAGAAAGCCATTTCGACAAGCATTCATTCTCAACACAATTCGTAATTCCTTCTCCATATTACATGAAACCTAAATTCATTAAATTTTCTTAGTGGGTACCTACCTATAGGTAACAGAAAGTCATGTGATATTCACAAAAGTTTTTTTTTTCGCTCTCTCATATAAAAAAAATACCCTCACACTCAGAAAAATTCCCTCTCTCCAGTCTCCTTTGTTCCTTTTCTCCCTCTTTGTCCTCTCTCTTTCCCTTTTCTCTTGCTCTCTTTGCACGATTTCTTCCTTTGGGGTATGTTTGTTGATTTTTCCCCAACCTAAACAGCATCATTAGGAACACATGGGCGAAAGAGTTCCATATGGGACTAATTAATCCGTCCCTCCCTCACTGGAAAACCCATTGTCAAAAAAGGTAAACAGGGGTTGGGGGAGGAATCGGGATATGGGGCGCCAGTGGCGTGTCGTGAGATCTTCAAATGGGGAAGCTATATGACCAGCCATCACTATCAGGCATCAGGTAGACCTGATGACAAGCGAACCTTTTCAGCCTTACCCGTCTGGTCTACCTGATAGTGTGTGTGCTCATCCGGTGTCAGGATTACCTGATCAGGTGTACCTGATAGTGAGTGGCTGTCCTTGGCCTAACTCATATACTCGTACAGTCAGGCGGACTGAGCGGTAGTGGCAGAGAGGAAAGACGTAGAGAGTAAAGGAATCGGTGCTTCCCTGGCCTCCATAGAGAACACCACCACTGAAGAAGACTGAAAGAATGGGGAATACTGGAGGAATGGGGGAGGTTGGTGAGAGGAAGATTTTTTGGGAAAAATTACGGCAGGAAAGAAAAACTCCCCAACCTAATAAAAAGGGGGCTCTTTGGAAGAATTATGAGGATAGCTTGCCCACGGGTCAACTTTTGTGAGTCGCGAATTTATTAACCACCCTGTGACGATATATTAAGGGCAAAGTGTCTTTTATTCAGCGGTCAAAGTGAGCCTTTTGTGAGTCACGAATTTATTGAGCACTTTGTGAAAGTAGTTTCAAGTTATTCAACTTGACTGGTTCATTCATTGGTCGATCGATTGATTTCGTTGGATTTATTGGTTGATTTAATTTGATTGATTGGTTTTTTTCAGAGAAAACCTTTTGGTCTTTCATTCGACAATAGTCAGTTTGTGGGTATGACGCCCAACCCAACTCAAATGGTCAGGTTTTTGGATTTCGTCATTAGTTTCAATTAGAAGGGATTATTCTTCAGTTTGTTGAATTGAATAGAATGATTTTCTTTATTTTCAACAACAACAACAACAACAACACCAACAACAACAACAACAACAACAACAACAACAACAACAACAAAAATAAAAATAATAATTATGACTATACTATAACGGTGTAGAAACTAGAAACTGTCACTTTTGAAAGCCCACTCAATGTTGGCTCTGTAATTCCGCATGAGGTACTTGCAAAATGCCGAAATATGACCAACGTTTGAAGCCAGCTTTAAATTGCAGAGCTTAGGTTGGAGAACGACTGTAGATCTGGAGGTAAGAAAGTTGCTTTGGGTATCAACAATATTGGCCTTGTCAACTTAAATCCTTTGACGCCAAATTCCTAGAATCCATACCTACTTCAAAATCCGTCATTAGTTTCAATTAGAAGGGATTATTCTTCAATTTGTGGAATTGAATAGAATGATTTTCTTTATTTTCAACAACAAAAATAATAATAATAATTATGACTATACTATAACGGTGTAGAAACTGTCACTTTTGAAAGCCCACTCAATGTTGGCTCTGTAATTCCGCATGAGGTACTTGCAACTTAAATTGTTGATACCCAAAGTTGCTTTGGGTATCAACAATATTGGCCTTGTCAACTTAAATCCTTTGACGCCAAATTCCTAGAATCCATACCTACTTCAAAATCTATTGCATGGAAGTCCGTATAGGATATACCATGTTTATAGTGCCAGCAGGGGACTGAAAAGACCCTATCGCAGTCTACACTAGAGAAGAACAGAGAAGGCAGATGATGGTTAAAGGTCCGGCCAGAATGCATTTCTAGGAAAACTGGAAAAGGGCTCTTCGGGTGGAAGGACCCATGTCTCCTCAAACCAACCTTTTTGAATTAAGTCCACGTGATGCAAGTACGTGAGGCGTGCGGGGGAAGAAAGGAAAATGAGGAGGTGGGGGTGAAAAACTGCAACCCAACAACAGCAACTGTCGCTGACAACATCTTAACACGGAGGTTGCAGATGGAGGAGGGAAGTTCGAGGAAAAATTAGGAGGAGGAGGAAGAAGAGGAGAAGGTGGCAGAGAAAGAAGAGGAGGAGGAGAATGAGGAGTAGGAAAAGAGGTTGAAGGACCTGGAGGAATGTAGATTTAGTTTGAACAGAAGGTGTAGAAGGTTAGAACAGAAGGTGTAGAAGGTTAGAGATGATAGAAGGGGGAAGGTTTGAAGGGAAAATTAAGAGGAAGTTGGAGGTATGGAAGGATTGTTGGGAAAAAAGGGAGGAAGAAGACGACGAAGGACTTTGAAGGTGTTGGGCGAACCTTCTGTAAACGAGGTAAAGGGCTGAGGAAAGGTCGGAGGGGGTCATTTCTGGCTGTAGCAAGTTTGAGATATGAGTTTAAGGGTAAAGGGGGAGAGTGAAGGAGACAGCTGACGAGAGAAAATAGTGGCGGAAAAGCCAGAAGAGGAAGAGAACGTTAGGAGGGTGGAGGTTGAGGCCAGAAGAAGGTGGGTTGATGGTGAAGAGTCAATAAAGAGGGAATATGGAGGGAGGAAATATGAAAAGAGGAGGCTACACACGAGGGAAACGTGGAAGGAAAGACAAAAGGATGAGATGGGGAGAGACAAAACAGAAACAAGGGTAAGAAATAAAGAAGAAGGAAAGAGGGAGGGAGAGAGGAAGGTAGAACGTTGGAAAGACGAGGAGAAGGGAGGAATTTTTAAAGCCTAATTTCGCTGTCATTTTTATGATCTCGAAAAAAGATAAAGAGGAAAAAGAGCAGACAAAAAAGGGTGAAAAAGCAAAAAGGAAAAAGATTAGGGGAGGGAAGAGCCAGATAGAGAAGAGGAAGAGAGGGAGAGAGAGAGAGGGAGAGGGAGAGAGAGAGAGAGGGAGAGAGAGAGAGAGAGAGAGAGAGAGAGAGAGAGAGAGAGAGAGAGAGAGAGAGAGAAAGACACCCACCCTAAAGAAAGAGACCAAGAAAAAAAACTGTCGCTCTCTTTCTCTCCCTCTCTCTCCCTCCTCTCTCTCTCTCTCTCTCTCTCTCTCTCTATCCAACGTTCTAAGTGAGTACAAATTTTCTCTCTCAGGGCCATAAAAGAAAAGAAGAAAGGAAAGCGAAAATATTATAAAAAGCTTAAAAAATACCTAATAAAAATACCTTGGGAAGATGTTTAAATAAAAAGAACATTAAGCAGAATTGAAAAGGGGAGGGAGAGAGAGAGACAGAGAAAGAGAAATGAGGGGGAGAGAGGGGAAGGTAAAAAGGGAGGGAAGGTGGGAGAGATTATAGGAGGAGGAGAAAAAGGGGAGGTAGAGGAGGGAAAGATTAGAGGAGGGAGAAAAAAGGGAGGAAGAAAATGAATGATGATGAGCCTTGGAGGCCGAAAATTTTATACTTTTTGAGTTTTAAAACCCCTCCGAGCACAAAGCTTTTGACGGACTTTGATATTTCTGGCCAGCCTGGTTAGCTTGGTTGGTAGTGCGTCTGCCTTGTAAGCGCTAGGCCGCGGGTTCGATATTTCCGTCGTTCGAAAATGTCGAAATGCCTGAATATTGTCCGAAAGCAACGTTTTTGAAGAGGTTTGATACAGAGAACTGTGTAGGTAATTGCTAAGGTATTGTCGTCCCAAAATCGAAGAGAGAAAGAAGACATCAGAAAGCCAACCGTTCCGTCACGTGATGGTAGTGTGTGGCTGTCCTGAATTACCTACAATATAATGGGAAAACTTTGAACTACATCTTTCTGACTGCCCTTGACTTCAAAGTGAGTACAAATTTTCTCTCTCAGGGCCATTAAAGAAAAGAAGAAAGGAAAGCAAAAATTTTATAAAAAGCTTAAAAAATACCTAATAAAAATACCTTGGGAAGATGTTTAAATATAAAGAACATTAAGCAGAATTGAAAAGGGGAGGGAGAGAGACAGAGAAAGAGAAATGAGGGGGAGAGAGGGGAAGGTAAAAAAGGGAGGGAAGGTGGGAGAGATTATAGGAGGAGGAGAAAAAGTGACGTAGAGGAGAGAGAGATTAAAGGAGGGAGAAAAAAGGGAGGGGGAAAATGAATGATGATGAGCCTTGGAGGCCGAAAATTTTATACTTTTTGAGTTTTGAAACCCCTCCGAGCACAAAGCTTTTGACGGACTTTGATATTTCCGGCCAGCCTGGTTAGCTTGGTTGGTATTGCGTCTGCCTTGTAAGCGCTAGGCCGTGGGTTCAATATTTCGAAAATGTCGAAATGCCTGAATATTGTCCGAAAGCAACGTTTTTGAAGAGGTTTGACAGAGGGAACAGTGATTGCTAAGGTATTGTCGTCCCGAAATCGACGAGAGAAAGAAGACAGGATAGGAGAAAGCCAGCCGTTCCGTCACGTAATGGTAGTGTGTGGCTGTCCTGAATTACCTACAATACGAGTATAATGGGAAAACTTTGAACTACATCTTTCTGACTGCCCATGACTTCAAGTGAAGTGACTTAACGTGATGGTAGTGTGGCTATCCTCAACGAATTACCTACAATATTATGGGAAAACTTTGAACTACATCTTTCTGACTCCCCTTGAGTTCACGTGACGTGATAGTAGTGTGTGGCTGTCCTGAATTACCTACAATATCATGGGAAAACTTTGAACTACATCTTTCTGACTCCCCATGAGCTCACGTGACGTGACGTGATACGTGATGGTTGTGTGTTTCTACCTTTAGAAATACGACGGATTTTCTTCCGCTTCAATGGAACCGCGCTCCTTCTATTTCGAGAAAGCAACAAGTCTGATCAATAAATTCTTTAAATTTCACATTTTTTTTTGCGTTCGAAATAAACAAAATAAAATAAAAAATAAAGAAGAGAAATGGGAAGTAGGTAAATAAAACCACTTTGATGTTTTGGAAATTTTCAGCAAGTAGGGAGATGGGAGGGAAGGTATAGGTAGGGAGGTTAAGGTTAGTAGTTAGGTAGAAAGGAAAGTATAGGGAGGTATTTGGGTAGGATGGTAGGGAGAAAGGTTAGGAGGCAGTGGCGTAGCGTGGTCTAAATTCAAGTGAAGGGCACAAAATTGTTATCTTTCGGCCAAAAACCAATTTTCGGCCGTATTCTGGCGGTTTTTCGCCCAACAAAAGTTCTCCCCTGGGATTTCGAGGCCGGAAATTCGGTTCCACACTCGCCTTAGTATGCCTGATAATCCTGGCTAGGTTCGTTTAACTTGAAAAAAAAAAAAAAAAAAAAACTGACCTTATCGAGTCCCTGGAGTATCACCAAAGCGATAATGCGATATACTATAACCTTCTTAGCTTTTCCAAGTTTACTTTACAAGTCTCTTACAAAGAGAACCAGATAAAGGTCGTTCGGTGAAACGCCAAGAGAAATTTTTACGGTCCGATTATTTCTTTGGAGGAGGGATGGCATCTTTATTTGTTTCACATGTTTTATGTTGGACCGGTTTCGCCTCCACGGCATCTTCAGCGACTGTTACCATATCTACACTGTTGTCGTTGTTGATATGAAGTTTCACAAAGTTATCGAGTCTTCAATAACGTATTTCTTCACGTCAAAAATAGACCCTTGTTAAAGGCAACCCCGATTGAAATCTGGAATATGGGAATACGGGTAATTTGGCAAAGACACCTTTCAATACTATCCCAGAAGGATAAACAACCTAACACATAAACAAACATAGTTTAGATGTAATACCAGAAACAGCTAGGGTGAATAAAAGTTATAACTTATAACCATTAAAAATAAATCTTTGCTGTTATGATTTCTTTGAAGATTTATGGAGAAAGACATTTGCTCATTGTGCTGTATGATTTAGTTTAATGTTAGCCATTCCTGAATCGCTATGGAGTTCCTCTTTTTGTATAGTTCTTTTCTTGTCAGCACAATTTACAGACACGGTCTCAAGAACATATTAAGCAAGATGCTAATCAATTTTCCCTGATCGGGAAATTTTCCGACTCGCAAGATATTGTAATTTTTCCCCTGCTTCCCCCTTTTTCCAATAACCTACATGCTATAGCAAACTGGAAAACTACACCTGAAAAGAAGAAGAAAAAAAACCTATAGAGAAATATGAAAAGACGGGGTTGAACAAAAAATACAAAATCCAATTTAATAAAAAGCCCCTGCCAGCCTAGTTAGCTTAGTTGGTAGTGCGTCTGCCTTGTAAGCGCTAGGCCGCGGGTTCGATTCCCGCCCGGCGATTTCTCTACTTCATTTCTCCCTTTCTCTTTGCTCTGCTCTCTTCATCTTCTTTCCCTGTTTTCTTCAGTTTCCTCTAGAGTCCTCTTTGGGCAAATTTTCCCACTGATGCTCGTTGTCAAGTAATAAGAGCCCCTTTGGATAGTCAGAGAAATTTTCTGGACCAAGTACCTACCTACTGATTAGGTATACATAAATGTTGAAAGTAAAATTATTGGTCATTTTGTGACTTTTGCTGCCAAACTTCCAAAGACTCATTAAAAATAATAGTAACTAATCAAAATCAATCGAAAATTTCAAAATGATTTAAGAGTCGCACTGTACAAAACTCATCCAACTTGATGTCCTCTAAGAAGAATTTCAATCCTAAACAAGTGAGGGACAAAACGCAGATTTTTTCACCCTAAATCCCTAAAAGCACACACATGTCCTTTGAATTACACAATGAAATGATTCTTAAAACTTTTGTTATTAATAAAGAAATGGGAATGAGAGGAAGATAATATTAAAAAAGAGGGGTAGGAAAAAGGAGAGGGAAGAAGAAGAAGTGGAGGGGAGGAGAGGGAGAGAGTATGAAGTGAATTCAACGGGAAAAGGAAAAGTAGGGGAAGATAGGAGCGAGAAAGGAGGGGTTAAAGAAGTCTAAGGAAAGGAGAAGAATAAATATGTCGAATGGACAGAAAGGGGATAAAAAGGGAATAGATAACGAAGAAGTTGGGTGAAAGATAACACAAAAGAGGAGGGGAAGGAGAGGTAGATAAACCACAGAAGATAAATAAAAACTAAATGCGAGATTAAATGTGGGAGAAAAAAAAATCAAGATGAAAATATAGGATATGAGGTTGTGTAGAGAAATTGGAGGATGAGAAAGAAGAAATTGGAGAAGGGATGGGAAGATTAAGAGAGAGAAGAAATTGGATAGAGGATAGGAAGAGAAAGAGAAAAGAGAGGGACAGAATGAAAAGAGAAGAGAGAATAGGAAATAAGAAATAGTGGAACACTAAGGGACACAATTTATTGGAGAGGAGAGAGAGAATAATAACTTAGGTACATAGAGAGATTGAGAGAGAAAGAAAAAAGGGAGAGAGGGAGGGAGAGAAACGGAAAGAATAGAGAGCGGAGGGAGTGATAGGCGTATTATGGGAGGGAGAGATTGGAAGGAAGAGAGAGGGAGTGGTAAAAGAAAGAAGGGAGAGTATGGGAGAACAAGGAGGGCGAGAGAAAGAGATAGTTTAGGACTATATGAGAGAAAACTATGGGAGAGAGAAGAAAGAGGGAGGAGAGAGAGAGAGAGGAAAGAGGGAGGAGAACAGAGATTTTATGGGCGGACATTTGAGATGTGTTTTAAAGTTTTAAGATGACAAGAATGAGAAGTGATGTGATGTTCTCTCCAAGTATGAGTATGGGGAGGGAGAATTTGTCATTACCAAAGTGTCCCGTACACGACTGACTAGTGGCGGACCTACCATGACTAACCAGGTTGATGGTGTTGGACTACGTACGTAGCTCTGGAATCTCTGGATAGCACCAGCGCATTTGTCATTACCAAAGTGTCCCGTACACAACTGACTAGTGGCGGACCTACCATGACTAACCAGGTTGATGGTGTTGGACTACGTACGTAGCTCTGGAATCTCTGGATAGCACCAGCGCATGAGTACGATTACGTGAATAGGTGGGGCAACCAGATAGTTACTTAGCAAATAAATGGTCCTTAGCGTCTACATGTAACAAAAGATTTTTGCAGAGCTAACCACTTACTAGATATGTTCCTGAGGGCCCGGGAGAAAGACATTTGGGAGTTTACCCCCAACCAAGAGAAATGGAAATTAATGAAAGATAAAAGAAGTTGACACCAAAGTACCTTTCAAACTGTTGTGAAAAAGAGAGAATCAGAAAAACGCAACGACCAAAAAGGCTAGCTCAGAAAAACGATTGTAAAGGCTAGCGCAAAGATTCTAACAGAAATCGATAAGAAGGGAGAGGTGTTGCTGCTGGTCTTGTCTCCAGTCCCCTATTCACAAGCCGTCACTGCGACAGTAAAGCATCAGCACTGTGACGTAAAAATTAAATGCAGCTTTCACAATAAATTACCATCATACACAAAATATAATAGGTGAACATCAGGGGCGGCTCAAGTAGGAAAACACGACTTTCCCCAGTAAGATTTTGAGCTTTATTTTTCGATCCATGAGGATTTTTCGGGGTCAATTCTGCCGTTACGCCGATCGATCTAAGATTACTACGGTTGGATTTTTGGATGAAAGGAAATACGATGCTCCTGATAGTGGAATGGCAAAAACGATCAACATCTGGGGGCAAGCGGTCAAGGACCAAAAAGTTAAGGTGACCCAAAGCCCACTGACATATTTTAGTGACAATAACTAGGCCAATTTTTTAAGAGTTCATACAATCACAAGCCACAGGCCGCAATATTTTCCCATTAATGTACGAGATGTATCACAAACGGGGAGGGAGGGGGGGGGGATTATATGAGTTTGAGTATGGGTTAAGATGGGTTTAATGTGTTTTTGAAAATGCTCATAGTGACCCCTTCAAGATGGTATAAGCTTGAAATCTTATAGCTATGACACCCCTAAACGTCCCTATATTCAAGATGGTATAAACTTGAAATTGCAGCAGAGTTGTGATACTAGTATCCTTGTAGATTTCCTATAGACATTTTCTATATGATATTGCTCCTTTTATTACCGCTTTACACTGGCTATGGCTAGGCAATAGACAAATCGTGTGGCATTACTTCAAGGTATCTACGTACAGCCGATGATTATGATAAGATTTACTGATATCCAAAAACAGAGTAATAATAATATAATAATAATAGTGCTTATTTATACTGCTCGCATAGGACTGAAGAGTCCCTTTATGAGGAGGGAAGTATAATATGAGGAGGGAAGTATAAATATCCTCACATCAACCTATTTCAAAACCTGACAAATAGCTACAAAAAATCAACATTCAAATAAAATAGAGAGAAAAAATAATAATAAATAAAAGAACGAACAACATTGTAAACCTTACTCTTAATGGTAATGTAAACCCTACATGCCAGTACTGTTACAATAAACTCAGAAAAACGCAACGACCAAAAAGGCTAGCTCAGAAAAACGATTGTAAAGGCTAGCGCAAAGATTTCAACAAACATCGATAAGAAGGGAGAGGTGTTGCTGCTGGTCTTGTCTCCAGTCCCCTATTCACAAGCCACCACTGCGACAGTAAAGCATCAGCACTGTGACGTAAAAATTAAATGCAGCTTTCACAATAAATTACCATCATACACAAAATATAATAGGTGAACATCAAGGGCGGCTCAAGTAGGAAAACACGACTTTCCCCAGTAAGATTTTGAGCTTTATTTTTCGATCCATGAAAATTTTTCGGGGTCAATTCTGCCGTTACGCCGATCGATCTAAGATTACTACGGTTGGATTTTTGGATGGAAGGGAATACGCTGCTCCTGATAGTGGAATGGCAAAAACAATCAACATCTGGGGACAAGCGGTCAAGGACCAAAAAGTTAAGGGGACCCAAAGCCCACTGACATATTTTAGTGACTATAACTAGGCCAATTTTTTAAGAGTTCATACAATCACAAGCCACAGGCCGCAATATTTTCCCATTAATGTACGAGATGTATCACAAACACAATTGCTTACTGGTACATTGTATTTGTGATAAATTTATATGTTAAAACTAGGTCACTTGATAACGTATTATATTACAATTTATACCAGCAATCCTACACCGCCAGCCATTTTCTTCGTCCCGAAGCGTTTTCCAAGTTTTTCCATCTGATAAGATTGCGTACGGGGGACCCACATACTTGTGGATGAAATCTAATAGCGTCTGTGTGATTGGTAGATTGATTAGATGCCCCTTTTTTTTACAGCAGAAGCAGAAATAGGTCTCGTTCAACATTTATAAGTATTGTGGATAATTGTTGCAACACAACAGGCGGAAAAAAAGGAAGAGGGTGTTACTATGGCTTAGCTGTTGAGAAATGAGTCCAAAGTAGGAGAATAAGTGTCCTATTTCTATTTCTGCTGTAACTCTCTCCCAATGGAAGAGTCACCTCCGTTCATACTCAGAGTCAGAGCTCATCATGTTTTCTACTTACCTTCTAACTTGCCTACAATTTCATCAACACGTCCCACCATTCCCTCAAATCCCAGCGTAACCAGACAGCCCAAATGGTTACCTCAGATAAGCCCATGTCTCTATGCAAAAGAGGACGTGACAAGTAGCGGAATTAATCATATACCGCGAAAAAAGACGAGAGTTTCGTACATGTCTGATGTTTAGCCGGGAAAATGCTGAAAGCCTGCTGCATTTTATGAAAATTCTGCTCGGGGATCCTTTCGCTCGCTCTGTTGGCGGCAAATTTATAGCGTGCGGTTTTATTTGTGAAGCCCTCCGCTGCGGTGAAGGGGTATTCATGACTGAAGAATTGAAGATAGATGATTGAGGTTAGAACGTGGTAAACCAAGACTGGCAAACGAAAGCTAGGGTCTTCAATCTCAAGTTGAAGTGTTTGTCATCCTCTGAATATGCTTGGACACTATGCCAGTCTCCGACGACTCCGACCATTCTCAGAATTTGACAAACTGAAATGCCGTACATGTCTGATGTTTAGCCGGGAAAATGCTGAAAGCCTGCTGCATTTTATGAAAATTCTGCCCGAGGATCCTTTCGCTCGCTCTGTCGGCGGCAAATTTATAGCGTGGGGTTTTATTTGTGAAGCCCTCCGCTGCGGTGAAGGGGTATTCATGAAAGAATTGAAGATAGATGATTGAGGTTAGAACGTGGTAAACCAAGACTGGCAAACGAAAGCTCAAGTTGAAGTGTTTGTCATCCTCTGAATATGCTTGGACACTATGCCAGTCTCCGACGACTCCGACCATTCTCAGAATTTGACAAACACTGTTTCATGAAACCACACCGGCGGAGATCGAGCTTTCACCGAAGACACCTACGGAAAACCGTCCTCCACAGAAAACTGTCCTTCGCGATCTAAAGGGTCACGAAAGATCTCGCGCGAGAAGACAACTCCCATGTTTATGAGAAAAGCTTTCGTTTTTGTTGCTTCGGTGTCTGAGATGCAAAAGAAACAAATTCCTTTTCCTCTCCTTTTCCCTCTCCTCCTCCTTCCCCTGTGATGTTTCCTTCTTATTATTTGGAATTTCTCACATTTTTCATAAGGAAATTTCCATTTTTCGTATTATATTATTTCATTCTCTTGATCTAAAGGGTCACGAAAGATCTCGCGCGAGAAGACAACTCCTATGTTTATGAGAAAAGCTTTCGTGTTTGTTGCTTCGGTGTCTGAGATGCAAAAGAAACAAATTCCTTTTCCTCTCCTTTTCCTTCTCCTCCTCCTTCTCCTGTGATGTTTCCTTCTTATTATTTGGAATTTCTCACATTTTTCATAAGGAAATTTCCATTTTTCGTATTATATTATTTCATTCTCTCCTTCGGTTTCCTCCCTTTCGGAGCTTCTCTCTCCTTCATTTCTCCAGAGATTTAATGGTTCTTATTATTATTTCGTGTTTTTGTTTTTTCCTTCTTCTCCTCCTTCATCTTCTCTCCTATAAAATATAAGTTGAACTTGAAGCTGGAAGAAGTTTTC
The DNA here is from genome assembly GCF_000475195.1 of Diaphorina citri. Classification (NCBI taxonomy): domain Eukaryota; kingdom Metazoa; phylum Arthropoda; class Insecta; order Hemiptera; family Psyllidae; genus Diaphorina; species Diaphorina citri. The sequence continues at coordinate 354,288 of NW_007377466.1, forward strand.
TGAAATTTATTGGTGGTACAGATGCAACAAGGGGCGAGAGGGATGAGGAATTCTTCGCGGTATTTTTCTCCTCACTTCTATAAAAATGCCAGTGGAATGTAAACCAACGCCCATCGATCGCACCCAAAGGATTAGCGACCAGGGGAGGAATCATGAAGACTTGGTAAAGATTTGAGAGGAACAATTTGGCGGATTGCGGACATTCAAGAACTTTCAACTAAATTTTGAAGATCTCGAGATCCTCGAGTGACAACCATCTGGAAGTTGACCCATCGATTGCAGACTAGAAGCGACGGTGTACGAATATATGATTTATGGTCCAATGAAAAATCTGGTAGAACGATAGCAATTCTATAGAGCCCAATCTTCGCCTTCTCCCGTGTACAGACGGGGTCGGCGTTTTTCGTCAGCCTCTCCATCAGCCCTAACTAGGGTGATTGCTTTGGGCTGACATTTGGTTTTGGCCACAAATTTGGCTAAGCAATTCTTTTACACTTTCTCATTCCTTCAAGGAGTACCACCCCATTGCGGATATAAAGTCAATATTTACTTAAGGGTATTTGAGAGAACTTTTGAGTGTATGGCCGCCATCCACGCCCTACATGGACGCTACGCCACTGTTAGGAAGTAGGTAAGTAGTTAAGGACGAGAGGTATTTTACATTTTTACAAATAAATATTTACACAAGCAGTTATGGATTCTTTGGCTCCGAGAGCTCTTTTCTCTCTTTTTTGTTCTTTCCCCATACCACCTAGTAGATTTTCAGGAAGGAAATCTCCCCCACCCTGTACGTGTAGGCACGCACCCACCGTCAGTACCTCTGACTTTTCAAGATTAGTTTTTTGTCCTTATTAAATACTGAATTGGGGTAGAATATAACAGGCGGACCTTTTCAGCCTTACCTGTCTGGTGTACCTGATAGTGTGTGTGCTCATCCGGTGTCAGGATTACCTGATCAGGTGTACCTGATAGTGAGTGGCTGTCCTTGGCCTAACTCATACCTTCATTTCTTTTTTCTCTTTGCCCTGCTCTCTTCATCTTCTTTCCCTGTTTTCTTCAGTTTCCTCTAGAGACCTCTTTGGGCAAATTTACCCACTGATGCTCGTTGTCAAGTAATAAGAGCCACTTTGGATAGTCAGAGAAATTTTCTGGACCAAGTACCTACTGATTAGGTATACCTACCTACATAAATGTTGAAACTAAAATTATTGGTCATTTTGGGACTTTTTCTGCCAAACTTTCAAAGACTCATTAAAAATAATAGTAACTAATCAAAATCAATCGAAAATTGCAAAATGATTTAAGAGTCGCACTGTACAAAACTCATTCAACTTAATGTCCTATAAGAAGAATTTCAATCCTAAACAAGTGAGGGACATAACGCAGATTTTATCGCCCTAAAAGCACACACATGTCCTTTGAATTACACAATGAAATGATTACAAAACTTGTTATTAGTAAAAGAAAATGGGGATGAGAGGAAAATAATATTAAAAAGGAGGGGTAGGAAAAAGGAGAGGGAAGAAGAAGAAGTGGAGGAGAGGAGAGGGGAGAGAGTACAAAGTGAATTCAACGGGAAAAGGAAAAGTAGGGGAAGATAGGAGCGAGAAAGGAGGGGATAAAGAAGTAGAGGGAAAGGAGAAGAATAAATATGTCGACTGGACAGAAAGGGGATAAAAAGGGAATAGATAACGAAGAAGTTGGGTGAAAGATAACACAAAAGAGGAGGGGAAGGAGAAGTAGATAAACCACAGAAGATAAATAAAAACTAAATGCGAGATTAAATGTGGGAGAAAAAAATATTTAAGATGAAAGTATACGATATGAGGTTGTGCAGAGGGGAATGGGAAACTAGAAATTGGGGAGGGGGATGAGAAAGAAGAAATTGGAGAGAGGATGGGAAGATTAAGAGAAAGAAGAAATTGGAGAGAGGATAGGAAGATTAAGAGAAAAGAGAGAGACAGAATGAAAAGAGAGTAGAGGATAAGAATTGGAGAAATGGTGGGACACCAAGGGACACAATTTATGGGAGGGAAGGAGTGAAATTAAGAGAGAAAAAACATACATGTAATAGAGGGATTGAGATCGAAAAAGGGAGACAGGGAGGGAGAGAAACGGAAAGGATAGAGCAGGGAGGGAGTGATAGGCGTATTATGGGAGAGATTGGAAGGAAGAGAGAGGGAGAATCGGTTTGTGTAAAGATACACAGAAAGAAGAGAGGCGAAAGAGGGAGAGTATGGGATAGCAAGGAGGACGAGAGAAAGAGATAGTTTAAGACTATATGAGAGGAAAAAGGAAGAGATAAAGGGAGGAGAGAGAGAAAGAGGGGGAGGAAAGAGAAAAGGGGAGGAGGGAAATAAATGAGAAAGAGGGAGGAAGAAGGAAAAAGGAGGAGGACAAGAGAGATTTTATGGGTGGACATTTGAGATGTGTTTTAAAGTTTTAAGATGACAAGAATGAGAAGTGATGTGATGTTCTCTCCAAGTATGAGTATGGGGAGGGAGGGGGGGGGGATTATATGGGTTTGGGTATGGGTTAGGTATGAGTATGGGGAGGGAGGGGGGGGGGATTATATGAGTTTGAGTATGGGTTAAGATGGGTTTAATGTGTTTTTGAAAATGCTCATAGTGACCCCTTCAAGATGGTATAAGCTTGAAATCTTATAGCTATGACACCCCTGAACATCCCTATATTCAAGATGGTATAAACTTGAAATTGCAGCAGAGTTGTGATACTAGCATCCTTGTAGATTTCCTATAGACATTTTCTATATGATATTGCTCCTTTTATTACCGCTTTACACTGGCTATGGCTAGGCAATAGACAAATAGTGTGGCATTACTTCAAGGTATCTGCGTACAGCCGATGATTATGATAAGATTTACTGATATCCAAAAACAGAGTATATGAGGGGGGAAGTAAATATATCCTCATATCAACCTATTTCAAAACCTGACAAATAGCTACAAAAAACAGCATTCAAATAAATAGAGAGAAAAAATAATAATAAATAAAAGAACGAACAACATTGTAAACCTTACTGTTAATGTAATGTAAACCCTACATGCAACAGCCATTACAATAAACCACCATACAAAAAAAAAAAAAAAAAAAAAAAAAAAAAAAAAAAAAAAGATGATGAAAATTAAGAAAGTTGGAGGTATGGAAGGATTGTTGGGAAAAAAGGGAGGAAGAAGACGACGAAGGACTTTGAAGGTGTTGGGCGAACCTTCTGTAAACGAGGTAAAGGGCTGAGGAAAGGTCGGAGGGGGTTATTTCTGGCTGTAGCAAGTTTGGGATATGAGTTTGAGGGTAAAGGGGGAGAGTGAAGGAGACAGCTGACGAGAGAAAATAGTGGCGGAAAAGGCGGAAGCCAGAAGAGGAAGAGAACGTTAGGAGGGTGGAGGTTGAGGCCAGAAGAAGGTGGGTTGATGGTGAAGTGTCAATGAAGAGGGAATATGGAGGGAGGAAATATGAAAAGAGGAGGCTACACACGAGGGAAACGTGGAAGGAAGGATGAGATGGGGAGGGACAAAACAGAAACAAGGGTAAGAAATAAAGAAGAAGGAAAAAGGGAGGGAGAGAGGAAGGTAGAAAGACAAGGAGAAGGGAGGGATTTTTAAAGCCTAATTTCGCTGTCATTTTTATGATCTCGAAAAAAGATAAAGAGGAAAAAGAGCAGACAAAAAAGGGTGAAAAAGCAAAAAGGAAAGAGAGTAAGGGAGGAAAGAGACAGATAGAGAGAGAAGAGGAAGAGAGAGAGAGGGAGAGAGAGAGAGAGAGGGAGAGAGAGAGAGAGAGAGAGAGAGAGAGAGAGAGAGAGAGAGAGAGAGAGAGAGAAGTTAATAGATTTTAGCACACACCAAAATGTTGTCCACACGAAAAATGGCTGCCCTAATTAGATCCTCACACGCATGAAAATTCCCAATTTTTCCATGACAAGAAAAAATATGTTCTAGGTAAGTAAGTAAAAAAAAAAAGTTCTGGCAACTTACGGTGCTTCAGCAATAACCTGTCAGTGTAACTAATAGGCTCATAAAATTTAATAGGTATTTATGAGCCCCATTAAATAATTTAACCTAGTAAATTAAGTTTGAGTTTGGGAAAAACACTGGTTGGCAGTGTTTCATAAAGGGAAGGGAAAGGCTTATTTTCTGGAGAATGGTATGGAGTTACGAACTTGTGAGTTTCCAGGAATTACGCTAGCATATTCTTTTATAGGCATGATTGGAATGTTCATCTGCTTTTTGGTAGGGCTTTGTTCAGTAGGCCTTCAACAGTTGAATACTGTTGCTTCCGGGGTGGAAACTTCCAGAAGACCAATGTATATGATTTTGTTTCAATAAAATAAGTTGAATACTGCACATTTGTTGGACTAGGAATGTCATTAATTAGACTTACTTTATCATGGACACTCGTTGCTATCTTGAAAGCCCAGAAGAGGTTAGGTATAGTAGAACAGCCGCGATAGACTCTTATTTTCTGGTATGGAGTTACGAACTTGTGAGTTTCCAGGAATTTCGATAGCATATTCTTTATAGGCATGATTGGAATGTTCATCTGCTTTTTAGTAGGGCTTTGTTCAGTAGGCCTTCAACAGTTGAATACTGTTGGTCCCGGGGTGGAAACTTCCAGAAGACCAATGTATATGATTTTGTTTCAATAAAATAAATAGTTTTAGTTGAATACTGCACATTTGTTGGACTAGGTAGGAATGTCATTTCGTATAATGTGTATTTTGATGAGCTTCTTCAGGGTCTTTCCAGCACTTTTAGGTCTTTCAAAGTTTCTTCCTTTTGAAAGACTTTTACAACACCTCCCTCCTAATTTCGGTGTTCTTCCCTTTACTTTCCTTTTTCCCTTACAGCTAATTAATCAATTTCCCTCATACATAATTCTCAAATGTATTTCTACCTTCTCGATCTGCTTCTCTCAACTTCCTTAACATGTCAGAAGTATCCAATCTCTCCTTAATACATGTTTCTGCTCAACTTTCATTCGTACATTTTGATTGCATTCTGTTCCACTAATTACACCAGGGAGCTCGTACGTAACTATTGGAAAAGTTTCCGAAGTAAATCACACAGTATTAACCCCGATCATTTATCTGAAGAAGTCTAACGTTATTAAACGTACGGCATTAGTTGTCTTATTCCGGAATATACAGGATGGCCAAAACTACATTACAAATTTTATAAAAGTTCAAAAGTTAGTAACGTCCCATACAGGACTTCCAAAAGACCAAGGTTAATTAAGGGGATGATTTATTCCTTTAAAAAAAAGATTTTTTTTTAACAGGGGTCCCGCAAATGCCCTCAATTTGAGCTAAAAAGGAATCTCAGTTGACCCTTAAAAACGGATTCATCGATCGCCACTTTTTCCATCATATTGTTGCGAAATTTAGGCTTTTTTTTTGTGCCTGATAACAGTGATAACATTGTAAAATGGGTTTTAATTTTGTAATTAAATACATATTATGATAATTATTTAGGCATTTTTTTTTTTTTTTTAGGTTTGTAGCATTTACGGGACCCCTTCATAGGACTAAATCGCAGCTTTTCAGATTGGTACGCTGATCTCCGACCGCCCTGGTATAGCTAACCTAATTGGTATTGACTCTTTCTAGTCTGTACTTACTTTATCGAACCCTGGAGTATCACCAAAGCGATATATATAACCTTATTAGCTTTCCAAGTTTACTTTAACAAGTCTCTACAAAGAGAGCCAGATGAAGGTCGTTCCGGTGAAACGCCAAGAGAAATTTTTACCGGTCCGATTATTTCTTTGGAGGAGGGATGGCATCTTTATTTGTTCACATGTTTTGTGTTCGACCGGTTTCGCCTCCACGGCATCTTCAGCAACTGTTATCATATCTACACTGTTGTCGTGTGTAATAGAAGTTTCACAAAGTTATCGAGTCTTCAATAACATATTTCTTCACGTCAAAAATAGACCCTTGTTAAAGGCAACCCCGATTGAAATCCGGAAGTATGAGCAATACGGGTAATGATGGCAAAGACACCTTTCAATACTTATCCCAGAAAGAATAAACAACCTAACACATAAACAACAGCTCCAAAGCAAACATAAAGTATCAATTAGATGTCAGAGTATACCAGAACAGCTAGGGGTGAATAAAAAGTTATAACTAGAACCAATTAAAATAAGAATCTTGCCTGTTATGATTTCTTTGAAGATTATGGAGAAAGACATTTTCTCATTGTTCTGTATGATTTAGTTTAATGTTAGCCATTCCTGAATCGCTATGGAGTTCCTCTTTTTGTATAGTTTTTTTTTCTTGTCAGCACAATTTACAGACACGGTCTCAAAAACATATTAAGCAAGATGCTAATCAATTTTCCCTGATCGGGAAATTTTCCGACTTGCAAGATATTGTAATTTTTCCCCTGCTTCCCCCTTTTTCCAATAACCTACATGCTATAGCAAACTGGAAAACTCCACCTGAAAAGAAGAAGAAAAAAACCCTATAGAGAAATGTGAAAAGACGGGGTTGAACAAAAAATACAAAATCCAATTTAATAAAAAGCCCCTGATAAAGAATAGATATTTTATGTAAGTCTAAAAGGATGATATAAAAAAAAAAAATGGAAATACGCAACCTGTAAGGCTTTGATGCATATTTTTTAGAAGAAAATTGGATGCTGGAAAAAAATCCCCCACCAAGTTCTCTAGGAAAATATTGAGATTTCCATTTTCAGTCGTGTGTCATTGGATGATTTTGTTTATCAGAAGACCTAGGTAAGACATCAGACTTTTGATGAAGGGTTTTTGGGATAGAATGATATGATAGAAAATGTAAAAGAAATATGAACTTGAACTTGAAAGCAGACTAAGCAAATTAGATCCGTCCTATACCGAATAGAATAGAGTACCTAGTAAAGTTAATATCATTAAAATAACTTATCAGAGTTTCAACCTACCAAAATAAAGCTAAAAAGTCAGAAACAAGGCTATAGAGGTGCTTTCCTATGATAGAACATTGTCCAAAAGGATTATCTACTGGAAATGTTTCCGTAATTCACAAAGTAAGCATTCGGTAGCTATAAATTAGTCAGACCCATTCATTTGACTTCAGGTCAAAACGAGCAGCTCTAAAATTGACAATAATTTGCTCAAACTATAAGCTGATATCAAAGATCTTGATAATCCCAGGCTAATCCCTCTACGATGAAACGGACTGGTTGTCATTTGAAGAGTGGGAGGGACACGGAACAATGCTAGAGAGGATTAGAACCTTTCTACTGGGTTAACATGATGCGGAGCACAATGTTATCAAAACTAATTACAATTTACAATAGACAGTAATAGTACACAGAAAAAAGACGGAAGAACTAATTAATGTATTGACCGTTGCAATGAACTCTCAAGAATACGTAGGAATGTCATTTTGTATATGTGTATTTTGATGAGCTTCTTCAGGGTCTTTCCAGCATTTTTAGGTCTCTCAAGATTTCTTCCTTTTGAAAGACTTTTACAACACCTCCCTCCTAATTTCGGTGTTCTTCCCTTCACTTTCCTTTCCCTCATGCATAATTCTCAAATGTACCTTCTCGATCTGCTTCTCTCAACTTCCTTAACATGTCAGAAGTATCCAATCTCTCCTTAATATATGTTTCTGTTCAACTTTCATTCGTACATTTTGATTGCATTCTGTTCCACTAATTACACCAGGGAGCTCGTACGTAACTATTGGAAAAGTTTCCGAAGTAAATCACACAGTATTAACCCCGATCATTTATCTGAAGAAGTCTAACGTTATTAAACGTACGATATTAGTTGTCTTATTCCGGAATATACAGGATGGCCAAAACTACATTACAAATTTTATAAAAGTTCAAAAGTTAGTAACGTCCCATACAGGACTTCCAAAAGACCAAGGTTAATTAAGGGGATGATTTATTCCTTTAAAAAAAAGATTTTTTTTTAACAGGGGTCCCGCAAATGCCCTCAATTTGAGCTAAAAAGGAATCTCAGTTGACCCTTAAAAACGGATTCATCGATCGCCACTTTTTCCATCATATTGTTGCGAAATTTAGGCTTTTTTTTTGTGCCTGATAACAGTGATAACATTGTAAAATGGGTTTTAATTTTGTAATTAAATACATATTATGATAATTATTTAGGCATTTTTTTTTTTTTTTTTTAGGCTTGAGAGCATGGTATTTTTCTCCTCAGTTCTATAAAAATGCCAGTGGAATGTAAACCAACGCCCATCGATCGCACCCAAAGGTTTAGCGACCAGGGGAGGAATCATGAAGACTAACTTGGTAAAGATTTGAGAGGAACAATTTGGCGGATTGCGGACATTCAAGAACTTTCAACCAAATTTTGAAGATCTCGAGATCCTCGAGTGACAACCATCTGGAAGTTGACCCATCAAATGCAGACTAGAAGCGACGGTGTACGAGTATATGATTTATGGTCCAATGAAAAATCTGGTGGAACGATACCAATTCTAGAGCCCAATCTTCGCCTTCTCACGTGTACAGACGGGGTCGGCGTTTTTCGTTAGCCTCTCCATCAGCCCTAACTAGGGCTGACATTTGGTTTTGGCCACAAATTTGGCTAAGCAATTCTTTTACACTTTCTCATTCCTTCAAGGAGTACCACCCCATTGCGGAGGTACAAATGAACTTTGAAGAATGCTTTCATTCTTTTCCTCAACAAACTAGTCTCCCGCACGCACTGTGCGTGATTAGGAGAAATGACTTACCTCCCACGGTGGGTGGGAGGAGGGACCTGGAAGGGAGGGGGGTTTGGGAGAGGGAGGGTAAACTGGAGGGGTGCTGAAGTTTGGGGTTGAGAGTGGAGGAGTGAAAGAGAAAGGGTATAATAGAGAAACTTCAATGACTCACGTACAAAACAAACGAAAAGAAAAAAAAATAAAAAAATGCTAGACTTGTTATTGTAGGTACCTACACATCAGAGGTGTTTCCTCAAATCCGATGAAGAAGAACAAGGAATCTTAAGTCCACATTTTTTCAAGAGTGGAACAAAATCCCTGGAGTATCACCAAAGCGATATACTATAACCTTATTAGCTTTTCCAAGTTTACTTTACAAGTCTCTTACAAAGAGAGCCAGATGAAGGTCGTTCGGTGAAACGCCAAGAGAAATTTTTACGGTCCGATTATTTCTTTGGAGGAGGGATGGCATCTTTATTTGTTTCACATGTTTTGTGTTCGACCGGTTTCGCCTCCACGGCATCTTCAGCAACTGTTATCATATCTACACTGTTGTCGTTGTTAATATGAAGTTTCACAAAGTTATCGAGTCTTCAATAACATATTTCTTCACGTCAAAAATAGACCCTTGTTAAAGGCAACCCCGATTGAAATCTGGAATATGAGAATACGGGTAATTTGGTAAAGACACCTTTCAATACTATCCCAGAAGGATAAACAACCTAACACATAAACAAACAGCTCCAGCAAGCAAACATAACAAGGTATCAAGTCAGTAAAAAAACTAGTTCAGATGTAATACCAGAAACAGCTAGGGTAAATAAAAGTTATAACTTATAACCATTAAACATAAATCATTGCTGTTATGATTTCTTTGAAGATTTATGGAGAAAGACATTTTCTCATTGTTCTGTATGATTTAGTTTAATGTTAGCCATTCCTGAATCGCTATGGAGTTCCTCTTTTTGTATAGTTTTTTTTTCTTGTCAGCACAATTTACAGACACGGTCTCAAAAACATATTAAGCAAGATGCTAATCAATTTTCCCTGATCGGGAAATTTTCCGACTTGCAAGATATTGTAATTTTTCCCCTGCTTCCCCCTTTTTCCAATAACCTACATGCTATAGCAAACTGGAAAACTCCACCTGAAAAGAAGAAGAAAAAAACCCTATAGAGAAATGTGAAAAGACGGGGTTGAACAAAAAATACAAAATCCAATTTAATAAAAAGCCCCTGATAAAGAATAGATATTTTATGTAAGTCTAAAAGGATGATATAAAAAAAATGGAAATACGCAACCTGTAAGGCTTTGATGCATATTTTTTAGAAGAAAATTGGATGCTGGAAAAAAATCCCCCGCCAAGTTCTCTAGGAAAATATTGAGATTTCCATTTTCAGTCGTGTGTCATTGGATGATTTTCTTTTATCAGAAGACCTAGGTAAGACATCAGACTTTTGATGAAGGGTTTTTGGGATAGAATGATATGATAGAAAATGTAAAAGAAATATGAACTTGAACTTGAAAGCAGACTAAGCAAATTAGATCCGTCCTATACCGAATAGAATAGAGTACCTAGTAAAGTTAATATCATTAAAATAACTTGTTTATCAGAAGACCTAGGTAAGACATCTGACTTTTGATGAAGGGTTTTTGGGATAGAACTTGAAAGCAGACTAAGCAAATTAGATCCGTCCTATACCGAATAGAATAGAGTACCTAGTAAAGTTAATATCATTATCATAACTTATCAGAGTTTCAACCTACCGAAATAAAGCTAAAAACTCAGAAACAAGGCTAATAAGGCTATAGAGGTGCTTTCCTATGATAGAACATTGTCCAAAAGGATTATCTACTGGAAATGTTTCCGTAATTCACAAAGTAAGCATTCGGCAGCTATAAATTAGTCAGACCCATTCATTTGACTTCAGGTCAAAACGAGCAGCTCTAAATTTGACAATAATTTGCTCAAACTATAAGCTGATATCAAAGATCTTGATAATCCCAGACTAATCCCTCTACGATGAAACGGACTGTTTGTCATTTGAAGAGCGAGAGGGATACGGAACAATGCTAGAGAGGATTAGAACCTTTCTACTGGGTTAACATGATGCGGAGCACAATGTTATCAAAACTAATTACAATTTACAACTGTCTGTCCTGGGGCACAATTCGCTCGCCTGGGATATAGGAGGACACTATTAGCAAACCTCATATGCAGAACTCAATTCATTTTTCATCCCTCCTCTTACTCCCTTGTGCCCCCTACTGCGTCCTCTCATTGCGACGGTACCGGGAGCAACACAAACATTGCAAGAAATAGTACCTGCTGTAATTTGTCATAAATGCTAGACTTGTTATTGTAGAGGTACCTACACATCAGAGGTGTTTCCTCAAATCCGATGAAGAAGAACAAGGAATCTTAAGTCCACATTTTTTCAAGAGTGGAACAAAGATTTTTGGAGGACAAAAAGGAATTGACTTATTAAACTATCTGGAGTTAACCAGAGGTTCGATTATCCATTGTTGCAATTTTCCCATTTTCTGGAAAACCATTCTTCTTAACCTGGAAAACCATTCTTCTTAACCCCGAAAAGAGCACAAGTATTTCCTTGGTGCATTCACAACTTTATCGTCGACTGATATCGCCTGTAGATGCTGCTTCTTTAGGTTTACACTCTGCCGTTGTAGACCACAGAAACCTGGAGCCTGTTTCACAGACACGGAAAAGAAACTGAAACCTGTGGTGTTTTCACTGGAAGTTATGAGCAGGGCTGCTGGATTCCTAATCGCACAGTAGTGGACAGCTGAACTTGTTTCTTTAGGAAAATGAGCAAAAATAAGCGCCGGGAATGGTAGGAGACGGTAGGAAGGGGTAGGGTTTGTAAGAGTTGACAATATGTAACCTTTGCCATAAACATTAACACGGCTGTCAGTTGCAATTTTTAAAATTTCCTTAGACTGGAAAACCATTCTTCTTAACCCCGAAAAGAGCACAAGTATTTCCTTGGTGCATTCACAACTTTATCGTCGACTGACATCGCCTGTAAATGCTGCTTTAGGTGTACACTCTAGATTCTAGATCACAAACCTGGAAGCCTGGAACCTGTCTCACAGACACGGAAAGAAAACTCAAACCTGTGATCTTTTCACTTCAAGTTATGTGCAGGACTGGTGGATTCTAATCGCACACTAGTGGACAGCTGAACTTGTTACTTTAGGAAAATGAGCAAAAATAAGCACCGGGAATGGTAGGAGACGGTAGGAAGGGGTAGGGTTTGTAAGAGTTGACAATATGTAACCTTTGCCATAAACATTAACACGGCTGTCAGGCCTGGTGATGAAATGGACAGGAGTAGGCTCAAAAGTTACCGAAGAACAACTATTATAAATCGCAGGCCAGCCACTCACTATCAGGCAGACCTGATCAGGTACACCTGTCACTATCAGGTCCACCTTATACCTGATAGTGAGTGGTTGGACTTAGTACTATACTCGCAGTACTCGAGGCAAAGCTTAGTACAGGGGTCAGCAACCTTTTCAATGCACGGGCACAATCTGTTCAGGCCCTGAAGCTGCGCCCGCCGCATCAATTCTATTCATTGGGGGTTGGGGGGGGGGGGGCACCTGCGGCACGAGCGAGCACACCCTGATTTAGTAGGTCAGTAGCAGAGTTTTAAGGAGATACTATAAAAAAAAAACCCTCACACAACTCCACGGGTCTGCCTTTTCCCTGACATAGACCGGCCCTGTTGCAAACTTCTTGAGTGGTACCTCGTATCTGGAACAATAAGGTGTAAATTTTCTGCGAGAAAATTTCCCCGCATTATTTATAGTCCAACACCTAACATGACCAGTTTATGTATGACTACTAATTGTAACGACTAACATGGCGAGCCTCGCACCGCCCACATTTCAGAGGAACATGCTTTCTGCGGTGAAATATGACTTGGGTAAGGCAAAATGTCATGGCAAGGTCCCCTGAGCCGCGACAGCGCGACACTCGAGGGAAAGAAATTCTAGGGCTGTTTCAAAGGTTGGAAAGAAACTGTAAAAATTAAATATGTATATAAAAAAATAAATAAATAAATAAATAAAATGTCAGTGATTGGTGACATTAAGAGCCAAATTTGCAATTATCAAAGTCTTGACGTTCAAATTAAGAAGACAGTTCATCGGATATTTCAATGTTCAAATGATGCCCTGAAATTTGACAACAAAACAATGTTAGTTAGGGCCAGCCACTTACTATCAAGCAGTCCTGACAGGTACACCTGATCAGGTGTACTTGATGAGCACACACACTATCAGGTAGAACTGACTCTATCAGGTAGACCTGACACCTGATCACTAGATTGGTTTTGAAGAAAAGTACTCCTTCCTTCTTCCAGGCCGCACAGATACTCATTTTAAAAGCCACACAATCACTGGTGTCACAACTGTCACATACACTGATACAGTGCATAAAACTTTACGGCTCTACAAAGAAACGCAATAGTTTTATTTCCGAATCCAATGGAGAAATAAAAGAAAAAAAATTGAATAATAAAATAAAAAGTGAAAATAAAATATTGTGTAGAAGAAGTCAGAGGTATAAAAAAATGGCAGAGCTTGATTTCCTTGGCAAGACGAGGGACAAGAGGTGCTTGGGTTGTGGAACGAAAGACAAGAGGGGTTAGGTTGCCGAATCTCTTTTATTTCCGAATCCAATGGAGAAATAGGTAAAAGAAAAAAATTGAATAATAAAATAAAAAGTGAAAATAAAATATTGTGTAAAAGAAGTCAGAGGTATAAAAAAACGGCAGAGCTTGATTTCCTTGGCAAGACGAGGGACAAGAGGTGCTTGGGTTGTGGAACGAAAGACAAGAGGGGTTAGGTTGCCGAATCTTGATACCCTCTGCGTGCAGAGCCCCCTGGAGCGGGAAGGGAGCCTAATATGGCGTTTAGCGGCATTTTATGGAACCTGATCGTTTACGAGAGGTTAATGGTTTGTTGAAAAAGGTTTCGGAGAGAAGTCTTCCAGCTGTGTCGACGACCGTCCAACCATCGATCGACGTGCGACGGCCGGTCGACCATGTTTGAACACACCTTCAGAAGTTCAATGTTCGGTGTTCAAGGAATTTTAAACGAAGTGACTAGTCCAACATTTTGTTATATGTTGGTTCTTTAAACGTGTAACGGACGGAAGAAGTGCCCGGGTATTTTTGGTGCAAACAGTCCTAAAGGATGGTTTAGGCTTCTACGAACTTAGCGGCATTTTATGGAACCTGATCGTTTACGAGAGGTTAATGGTTTGTTGAAAAAGGTTTCGGAGAGAAGTCTTTCAGAAGTGTTGACGGCTGTCCAACCATCGATCGACGTGCGACGGCCCGTCGACCATGTTTGAACACACCTTTAGAAGTTCAATGTTCGGTGTTCAAGGAATTTCAAACGAAGTGACTAGTCCAACATTTTGTTATATTTTGGTTCTTTAAACGTGTAACGGACGGAAGAAGTGCCCGGGTATTTTTGGTGCAAACAGTCCTAAAGGATGGTTTAGGCTTCTACGAAGTGCCTGGGTAAGTGGGTATCCTCAGCTTTGATCGCCCCTGTAGCAAAGTTTTCAAGGCAACAAACTCTGACAAGTTCAATGCATCATGCCATCCAAATCATCCAATGAACATGCAGATATGATGTAAACATGAACACAGGTGCTCTAAATGAAGATAAGTGTCGGGAAGGAATTAGTTCCACACGATGACACGGGAAAGGGAACAAAAAATGATGCTTTTAATAAGCAACGAGCAACCCTTCCCCAACTTTACTGTCAAAAAGGATAATATACTTGTACATTAGTCATTCTTGAGCATGTGATAGGTAGGTAATTGGACGGGTGACGAATATTGATAGGTGGTGAACCGGACACACATCAACTCGTGTTGCTGAAGGCTATTTTTTATGTCTCTCCTCTCTTTACGCCTCGTGAGGGCAATAGGGGCAATACCGGGCTATTTAGAGGCTAAATTTTAGATTAGATACAGTGAGGGCAATTGAGGAGCTCTAAAGTGATTGATACGGCCAGCAAGATGTGGCATCATAAAATCCTTACAAATTGCCTGTAATTTTTCAAATTGATTTGTCTCTGGATCTAGAAGTCGTAGAAGAAAAGACGACGTGGGTACATGTCTGTCAGCAGTCGTCAACAATTTTACTACAGTTACATAGTTAACAATTTAACTACAGACTAGATAACCCTGTGAATCCAGACCCAGACCCTGTGAATCCATAACCTGCCTCGGTGGTGTAGTGGTCAAGACGCTCGCCTGGTAAACAGGGGGGCGTGGGTTCGATCCCAGCCGAGGTATGGAATTTTATCCTCATTTATTTGAGAAAATCCTTACTAGCGCGAGTAAGTTATGTATTTATTTATTTGTATAAATTTACGGGAGGTAAATAATTAAGTATACTTGCAACAATTTTTTTTTTTTGCGTTCTTTTAAGATGGCAGTGTTCTCCTGGAGAAGCTCCTACCAGGGTGGTGGGTATTTATCTATTGAATGTTCCTAGACTTTGTGATTCCCTTATTCCTAATATCCCTAAGTACCTATACGAAGATTGATGAAAAAAAAAAAAAAACGCTCAATAGATTACAACTGTTCTAATGTGAGAATTTACTGGAGATCTGCATAAACATAGGAAGATTAGGAAGCTACCAGCTGCTTTCCCGTGAAAGATAAAGGTGGTAAAGCTATGTATTAGCATAAATCACAAGTAAATCTTAAACTGTTTGTTTTGCTGCACATTGCTTCATCACTTTAAACTTCGTAAAAACTTAAAATAAATAAAAAAAACAAACAAATAAATAAAAACTAAAGAGCTCCCGTGTTGACATTTTGAACTATTTTTTCCCCTTCTACAAACAGTGACACTCGAGTAAATTTTTGTTGAAAAATAGTTAATAACACATTAAATATTCATGCTTCTGTGTTGATTTAAATTATTTACGTAGTTTATTTTCTGTCTACATAAATTCTGATAGGACTTCGTCGGCGCTATGTCGAGGAAACTGGAGGAAAAATGCTAAATGCTAGTAACTAAGGGTTAGGTGGTAGAGAACGCCTAAGGCGTTAACCTCGCCTAGTGGTTTCCTTCCACTCAAGAGTCTATTATTATTATTATTATTTTTCAGGTAAAACAAAAACCGGACCAAGCCATCATCTCCTTATAGTTCAACAATTTCTGCTCACAGTTCCAAGTTCCCTTGGAGGAGGCGTCACCAGAAATTTCAATTTCCTAGACAAGCCAGTTCTAATCCATCATGCATGCTGTTATTACCTGACCAGGTTCATTAGATCTCAGATTATCCCCCATTGAATCTGGCTGCGATTGCAAAACGATTAGATTTTTTTTCTACAGGAGCAATAGCTATGCTGGCGCAGTTAGGTAAACTACTGCAGAATGTACACTGTATATGAGTGGATATTGCAGTATACAGGGTGTGTCAAATGATAATGTACGACTTGTACGAGAGATAAATTATCTTACATAGAGTTTCCGTACTTTCCGTAGATTCTTACAAAGAGTTTCTCTTTTAATTTTATTTTCAATAACGTTGTTTCCATAATATGAAGCGTGGGTTGCGTTATGAAGCTATTCGGGGTTTCCACATTAGCTTGATGTTATTAGAGGAAACATGAAACACTAAAACCACAATGTGCGGATTATGCAAAGCACACTCATGAGACGTGAAGACATCAGAGACGTGCGGTCGTGCTGAGGAGCGCCAAGATGGTGATGAAAACTCGCCGAATCTGGCTGAAATTTTTTGTGTTTTTGAGGCTTTTTAAGTTTCTAGCGTGTATATAACATTCTAATTCAATGTTAGAACACTTTAATAAATACAAATAAAAAAAAAGTTTCTAGCAAAAGATTGACTACCACTGCTCTTATAAATTAAAGGAAGAACCTGAAAGCAATGGAGAAAAAAAAACACCGACTGTTAATTGCAATTTTTGGCACCTCAACACTTCTCAATGTCCCAGAGCAGTTTTTCGAAAGCAACTTTTATCCAAAAAGAACAAATATTCGAGACAGTGCGCCTGAAATGATGACTACGCCATAATGCGGCTCTAGGGGAACGTGCCAGTAAGGGGACTCAACAGTTTCGAGGAATAGGGGGGACGTAGCAGTAAAGGGACGCGAAATTTTTAAGGATTCGTTTTAGAGGGGGGAAAGGTATAGGGACTGCGGGTATAGTTTCGGGGTTAGGTAGAGTGCAAAAAAGTTTCAAGTTGCATGGCGCAAGAAGACAGCACGTTTATTGTTATTTGTATAGTTTTTATTATTCTTTTCCAAATAAAAGACACGAAGTAAGAAAGAGACACGATTTTCCCGAGGTGTGGGAATTCGTGGATTTCTGCAGAGCCAAAAGGGAGTGAGATGAGGAACCTTGTATTTATTTTGAAAGGATTTCATTGTTTTTTTTCTTTTATTTTTTATTATTATTATTATTTTTTTTGAGAAGAATTTTGTTGAGAAGGTGGTGTTGCAATTTTTTTTCGCGTGGCCCGTAAGAATTTCCGCGAAATCGAAGTTTGATTTCAAAAGCAAAACGATAGGTAGCACCGAAACAGGAGGTACCTCAGTAGCCACTCACGTCACCTAAAAGTCTGAAGCCAGAGTAGAACTAAAAATAGAAGAATTTGATAAGGTAGTATCGGTTTGAAAGAAAGAAAGAGGTAGGAAAAAGGGAAGAAGAGAGAGGGAGATGAGAAAGGAGAGAGAGAGAGAAAGGAAAGGAACGAAGAGAGAGAGAGAAAGAGAGATAGAGGGAAAGAAAGAGGAAGAAAAGCCAAGATTTTCCGCTTGAATATTTTCTCCCTTCTCCATCCTAAAGACAGAGTCCCTCTCCAGAGGAGAAAGAATGGACGACAGGGTATTGGTATAAGAAGGGCCGAAAGGAGAGCAAGATAGGAGGGGTCGAAGAAGACTTACATAGAGTTTCCGTACTTTCCGTAGATTCTTACAAAGAGTTTTCTGTTTTAATTTTGTTTTCAATAACGCTGTTTCCATAATATGAAGCGTGGGTTGCGTTATGAAGCTATTCGGGGTTTCCACATTAGCTTGATGTTATTAGAGGAAACATGAAACACAAAAATCACAATGTGCGGATTATGCAAAGCACACACATGAGACGTGAAGACATCAGAGACGTGCGGTCGTGCTGAGGATAGGGGAAGACCGTCTGATGTGGTACCCGAAAAAAAATCTGGTCCCCATAATTATTTTACAACACGGATTTCACCTGATAGCAAAACAGCAATGAAGAAATAAAGCAAAAAAAAAAAAAAAAAAAAAAAAAAAGGGAAAAAAAAAATCGTCAGCTTTGACCGCCCCTGTAGCAAAGTTTTCAAGGCAACAAACTCTGACAAGTTCAATGCATCATGCCATCCAAATCATCCAATGAACATGCAGATATGATGTAAACATGAACACAGGTGCTCTAAATGAAGATAAGTGTCGGGAAGGAATAAGTTCCACACGATGACACGGGAAACGGAACACAAATGCTTTTAATGAGCAACGAGCAACCCTTCCCCAACTTTACTGTCAAAAAGGATAATATACTTGTACATTAGTTATTCTTGAGCATGTGATAGGTAGGTAATTGGACGGGTGACGAAAATTGATAGGTGGTGAACCGGACACACATCAACTCGTGTTGCTGAAGGCTATTTTTTATGTCTCTCCTCTCTTTATGCCTCGTGAGGGCACTTGGGGCAATACCAGGCTATTTAGAGGCTAAAATTTTAGATTAGATACAGTGAGGGCAATTGAGGAGCTCTAAAGTGATTGATACGGCCAGCAAGATGTGGCATCATAAAATCCTTACTAGCGCGAGTAAGTTATGTATTTATTTATTTGTATAAATTTACGGGAGGTAAATAATTAAGTATACTTGCAACAATTTTTTTTTTTTGCGTTCTTTTAAGATGGCAGTGTTCTCCTGGAGAAGCTCCTACCAGGGTGGTGGGTATTTATCTATTGAATGTTCCTAGACTTTGTGATTCCCTTATTCCTAATATCCCTAAGTACCTATACGAAGATTGATGAAAAAAAAAAAAAAACGCTCAATAGATTACAACTGTTCTAATGTGAGAATTTACTGGAGATCTGCATAAACATAGGAAGATTAGGAAGCTACCAGCTGCTTTCCCGTGAAAGATAAAGGTGGTAAAGCTATGTATTAGCATAAATCACAAGTAAATCTTAAACTGTTTGTTTTGCTGCACATTGCTTCATCAACTTTCAACTTCGTACAAACTTAAAATTATAAAAATAAATAATAATAATAATAAAAACAAGGACAAACAAATAAATAAAAACTAAAGGCTCCGAGTGTTGACATTTTGAACTATTTTTTCCCCTTCTACAAACAGTGACACTCCGAGTAAATTTTTGTGTGAAAAATGTTATAACCCATAAATATTCATGCTCCTGTGTTGATTTAAATTATTTACAATTAGTTTATTTTCTGTCTACATAAATTCTGATAGGACTTCGTCGGCGCTATGTCGAGGAAAACTGGAGGAAAAATGCTAAATGCCTGTAAAAGTAATTGAAGCATTATAATAAAATATTATTCATCACGATGTTTTAACATTTTTCATTAGGTACATTTTTTTTTTTTATTTTTTTTTAATTTTGTGCTTTTGATTATTTTATTTTTAATCTGTTCTTAGGAGTGTGTGATTGTTGTGTGAGACTTTTTGTCTGGCACTCTGGCTTTATCCTCCTGTTCTGGACGCATCTTCGGCCAACCTAACCGAAGAACATGGATGGCCTGGGCTTAAGAAATACGTACATAAATGTAAGTTATTAAATTATTATGTTAATGGACATCTACAAATAATGATTCAAATAAGATTTTTTGTGAATTTTTGCATACAAAACTCTTAAAATAAGGACATTTTTTTCCCGCGTTCAAAAGGAAACACAAAAAGCACAAGTTTCTCCCAACTAAAATTCCACTCACCACCTGGAGATCAATAAAAACTCAAGTTCTCTCCAAAAGTTTTCTCCTTGAGGAAAGTGCAGAAAAGTTACTACGCTAGATTAATTTTAAGCTTTCTGTAATCCCCACCGCTTGCCAGACTGGGGGGGGGGGGGTAGAGAGGGGAGAGGGAAGGATAAGCAGAGGAAGGTTGGATAATGGAGGTGCCCCTCGAGAAAATGAGGATTGCCCCTAGACCCCTGGAGAGGGCTAACTGGGTACCGCTCCTAGGTAGGTTTTATTTTTGAAGAGGAAATCGTTTTCTTCATTTGATCGATATTTTTTTTTGTCTGATTTATGTATGACCGTTTTAGCTAGGTTATTATTATTATTATTATTATTATTATTATTATTATTATTATTATTATTATTATTATTATTATTATTATTATTTTTAATGGCCTCTTTATCCACAGGGGTCTTTTCACGACCAAAACGGGGATTTTGTGATCAAAAGATCACAAAAAAGAGATCAAAAAATTCAAACGTCGATTAACCATCTTGATTTTAGAACACTGTGCAGGTCGTGATCGTGACGTACGAGTATGTACCGAAATATCAAATTGCACGTCAAAAATCACCAACTTTCTTGAACAAATACACATCTAATTTCCACAACCTTGAATTCCGGGGTGTAAAATAATAATGGGGACCTGATTTTATCGCGGGCACCACATTACGCGGTCTTCCCCTATGGAACACTTGTGCGGTAACTTTTGAGTAAGTACATTTTATGGTTGAACTAAACATGTTGCTATTGCCCGTGTGTCGATACTTACTCGGAAACGACGCTACATGTTGAAAATATTAAGTTTCAGAACATAAATGATGAACATCTTAAAACTCGAACAGGTGAATATTTTCTTCCAAAACTTGAATGATTTTAACATAATTATTGAGTAGATGTTTGGGATGTAAAGGTGCGTCCACACATAGTCGACCGGCCATCGATCGATGTCGACTGAACCGTCCACACTGCCTCGACAACACAGATTCACCTCTTCGATCGACGGCTGGTCGACTATGTTTGGACACACCATTCGGTTTCATCACCCTGTGGGGGACGCCTTCTGCAAAAACAGATGATTTGTCTTCCCCTTTGTTGTACAGTTTGGGAGGAGTTTCCGTCATAAATACGTAATATGTTTGCAATTTTCTACCTAATCCACTTTTTTCATTACTATTTTTACATCTAAACTTTCTACTTCATAAAATAATATTGATCCTCCCCCCTCCCTTTTGATAGGTACTCTACAGCTAATAATCATTTCTCCCCACTTCCCAACAAGAACAGACAGCCCTTCTAATTAGAACCATAAGTTAAAAGTTACTCTTAATAATTTATTATTTATCGAACTGTTTTCATAATATTACGAGTTTCTAAAAACTCAGTGCACACGAGCATCGTTTCACCACAGAGTGTTTCAAGCTCACTTCACACTACGATCCACAAAACGAAAACTCTTTGTAAGACACTAACTCGGAAGGGCTAGCTTTCTCCTATCCTGTCTTCTTTCAATCTTTAATTTTAGGACGATAAGACTCCCATGGTCTGGATCAATCGATGTAAAATTCTAAATCAGAGTGCAAACTGAAGAGAATGTAGAATAATAGGTAGTTATAACTATGTAGATTTGTAGATAGTTGTAGTAAAGTTATAGATATAGAAATGCCCATGTATGTAAATAGTTCCAGATTTACCTATAGATATATGTAGAGTTAGTCTCGTATGTAAATAGCTGTAGAGTTATAGGGTATCATCTGCTGTCAATTGTGTGAAGGTATTTTCTCTCGAATATCCCAGAGAGTGTTTCCTGACTAATTTATTGCCCTATACCCATCCCAAAAGTTCCCCCTTAGTCCATCCCAAAATTTTCCGCCATACCATCCCAAATGTTAGTTCTTCCCATCCCCAAATTTCCATCAACCCTTCTTCTAGTCCATTTTCAAACTTTCCTCTCTTCCTCCCTTTTGCACCCTGTTTCTCTTGATTTTCCTCCTCCTCCTTTTCTAGTTCTATCATCTCCACCCTTCCCGTACCTTCTTCTCGTCCCTTTCCAAACTATCCTCTCCTTCTTGAATTTCCACCTCCTCCATTCATCCTTCGTGTACTCTTGTTCCTATCCATTCCTTCACTTTTCCCTTCCAATAGACTCCTACCCTTCTGCTCCTTCTATCTTCTCTTCCTCCTTTCATCTCCTTCCTCTTACTCTTCCCTCCTCTGCCACCTCTGACGGGTATTTGGGTATAGAATGAGAATGAGACCCGCCTAGTGTGATGGATGTTTGGATAGGGTGCAGGGTACAAAGGGTAGGATGAAGGGTACCCGGGTAGGGTGACGGGAACCAGGGTTGTGGAGGGTACTTTGGTAGGGTGCCCTGTTAGAGGGACGGGGAGTGGGTGCCTGCATAGTGTGACGGGTACCGGGTTAGGGCGAAGGGTAGTCAAATAGAACGAAGGGTACCCGGGCAGGGTACTGAATAGGGTGACGGTTACCTGATAGGGGCACGCGAAGCAGGGTACAGTGGAGGGTACTTTGGTAGGGTGCCCTGTTAGAGGGACGGGGAGTGGGTGCCTGGATAGTGTGACGGGTATCGAGTTAGGGCGAAGGGTAGTCAAATAGGACGAAGGGTACCCGGGCAGGGTACTGAATAGGGTGACGGGTACCTGATAGGGGGAGGCGAAGCAGGGTACAGTGGAGGGTACTTTGATAGGGTGCCTTGTTAGAGGGACGGGGAGTGGGTGCCTGGATAGTGTGACGGGTACCGGATTAGGGCGAAAGGTAGGGGGAAGGGTGACGATTACCGGGTAGGGTGATGGCTAGGGTTATGGGTATACCCGATAGGGGGACAGTTACCTTGGACAATGTGACGATAGGAGTGACGGGTAGGGTGAGTATTGGGTAGAATGAAGGGTATTCGGGTATGATGGTGGGTAGGGGCGTGGGTACCCGGGTAGGGTGATGGCTAGGGTTGCGGGTGTCCACTAGGGGGAAGGGTACCTTGGATAGTGTGACGGTAGGAGAGTGGGTACTGGGTAGGGTGAAAAGTACTCAGATGGGTTTAACAGTTCCGGGGTAGGGTGACGGGTAGGTATTGGGTAGGGTGAAAGTACCCACAAATAGGGTGATGGGTAGTCGTATAGGATGAAGGGTACCCGGGTAGAGTACTGGATATAAGGAAGGATACTAGAGCAGGACACTCTGTCAGAGGAACGGGTACACAGGGGAGTGGGTACCTGGATAGTGTGACGGGTACTGGGGAGGGTGACGATTATTGGGTAGGGTGGGGGCGTGGGTACCCCGGTAGGGTGGGTGTTATATTTCACCCCCGGGTGTCCCTATTAATCAGAACGCTTGCGAATGACAAGTCATGTCTTTGTTCCCATCAGTTATTCATACGTTGTTTTGGGAGCCATTCTGTCTGTCCGAAATTTTCTCTCTACCTCTCATGTCCTCCCTTTAGTCCTACCTCCCAAATATCTCTCCCTCCCTTTCTCTCTCGCTCTCTCCCTTTCTCTCACTCTCTCATTACCTTCCTACCTTTTTCTACCTCCCACATAGCTTTCTCTCTCTTCCTCTCTCTCTCACACAAACATACACTTTCATACATTATTGCCTTCTGTCCAAATCACAACCATGTATGAATTTTGCTTTCTCTCCAAATCACAACCATGTAAAACGGTGTCGAATGCCCTTTGTTCTCAACACTCTTTATGTTTCCAATTTCCACTTCTACATTGGGACGAGCCCTTCTCCCTTTCTCTCTCGCTCTCTCCCTTTCTCTCTCTCATTACCTTCCTACCTTTTTCTACCTCCCACATAGCTTTCTCTCTCTTCCTCTCTCTCTCACACAAACATACACTTTCTTACACCTCTCTACCTTTCTCTACCCTTTTCTCTTCCTCATTTACTCTCTCTCTTGGGAAAGACAGCTTTGTCTGGATCATCATTAGAGAGAATTCCACTCATATTCTAGAACCAGGATGTCTCTGGTGATTTGGCCTTTATTTTCTGCATTTGACCCAAATTTGATGATTGCTGACCCAAATTAGATGATGGATGACCCAAATTAGATGATGAATGACCCAAATTGGTAATTTCAAGCTGATCCAATTCACCTATCTGTTGAATTTTCGAAACATTATAGGTACAAGGGGAAAGCAATATGAATTCCTAGCTGAACGTTGAAAGTTGATTGATTTCCTTCAAATCAGGTCAAAATACATGTTACTTGTCTCGTCTCGTACCTCCTATACCTATAGGTACCTATTTGTAGGGAAAATGTTAAAAATAAAACTGCATGTACCTACTTTTTTTTTTGAAGAGGGAAGATTAGAACCTGTTTTGAGGCCTCCTTGAGGAAGCCGGCCTGGGGTAGTATAAGACCGGATGAGCCCCCCCCCCCAAGACCAACCCTGCTCCCAAACACACCGTTCTCAATGTACGGTCGCTATTTATTCAACAATATTAATGCACCACGCTACAGAACATGCATTCGGGCTCTGCTAGGAACTGTGCAAATAGCTACACAGGAGAAGTAAATACCTACCGAGCACAGACAGGAGTAAATAATTTAGTTCGCAATATCTCTACAATCTTTGCTAGGTTTAGTAGGAAAGCAGGAGAGAAGGGAAAGGGACGGGACGGGACGGGACGGAGGTAGAATGTGGAAAAATTCAACAAAGGAGCCAGGAAAAAAAAGGGAAAAGATACAAGCGTATCTGGAACGAGTAGAAATGTGTAGCGAAATGAAAACCCTCCCCGACGTAACCTGTCCCTCCTCTTACCTCTCCCTTCCAGAATTCCCTTCCCCCACCACTTCCAATTTTCCCCTCCACCTCTTCCATCTTTTCCCTCCGTCTCCTGGATCTTTCCCCTGCACCTCCTTCAACTTTTATTTTACAAATTGAATAAAAGAACATAATTACATACCTACAGTTACATTGGAAAGAGTACACAATGTAAACAATTTGCACGCTGTAATCATATTGGAAAATTACAGTCATGCTTATGCTGCAGGCAAATGTTATTTGTTCACGGAAGTCATATTCGCGCTTTATAAATAATTGCAATTATGGCGAAGTATTTTAGTTTCTATTTTTGTACTTCGGAGCGTTGGAGTGGCTGTTGTCTTGAGTGCATACAGGAGGGTCTGTTGGAGGAAGAAGTATTGGATACAGTGGGTGCAAGAAGTTATGCTTGCTTCAATGGAGGTATACAATGTATACATACATATACAGAGGACTAAGACCCCAACTAAAACGGCTAAAACTGTGAGCTGGCTTGAAACTTTCCATTTCCGAAATGAAAAAAGCTCCTAAAAATTGCAAAAACAATTTGTAAATCATAGGAGGCTTTCCAAAACCTTCCAAAAGAGCTGACAAATCACAAGTTAGCTTCATCAGTTTTACACCCTCAAAAATTTCTGAATCACCAGGGAACCTAACTGGATTACCAGGAACCAGGGATATCTTCCGAAGATGATTAAGGTTTAAGCCAGCCCCGAACACCAAAAACGAACCCAGGGCCACCAGTCCCTAAAACTAGCAACGTACCAAGTTTAAATTCCAAATCCTGAACTATTTATTTTTTTTACCAAGAATCAAGACAGACTTTATCCTTCTCTCTATGAATTCAAGCGAGGAATCGGGATTCTCGGAATGTCGTGGGAATTCTGTTGTTTCAAGCTAATCCACTTTAGTTGAAGAACAAACAAAATCATCCCAAATCTTTCAAACAGCAAACTTTCAAAGAAATCAACTAATTTGTACTTTCCAAATTCTTTGAACTTGTCTTTCTGTTAAGCAGAAATTTTTTTACAAGCATTTCTGCATGAAAGCCTCCTTGGAATTGAAGATACACGCAATATTCCGTCTGGAAATATTTTTCTTGAACTTTGCTGTCGTTTTGTCTTTCAGCTCTCAGTTCAAGAGTCATATCTTTTACTTCTGCCTTCCTTATATCTATCACGCTAACACATGATTGAACTTGAGACAATATGCTGCACTTGAAATTTCATCACTTTCTGTGAATTTGGTGATGACTAAAAGTTTGCAAAGAGGACACCTCCTGCAGTATGCAAACTGCAAACCTTTCTCTTTGATCACTGGGGCCAAAGTTTCCGCGAGACATGTGAAGGACACAAGTTATAACTGTCTTCCTAATCTACACTATCTAGATTCTAGATGTATTCGATTAGATCAACCACAAACATGATTGAAAGGGCTCCTAATTCAACTGTTATGAAACAAAACTTTTTCAAAACAGATCCAACACACAGCACTCTACCCACTCTAGCTTCCCCTCTATTTTATTTGAAAATAAATTAAAAAGTTTTAATGAGGTAAGCTCATATGTGTTCGAAATAAAGCTCTGCACTTGACTCAGTTGAGTAATCAGGGTACACTGTGGAGTCATTGACTCAATTACCTTAAATGTGTACTTACACTGACTCTTTCCAAATTTTCCATGCTTTCCAACAGCCTTCCTATATTCCAGCCCTTCCTACATTTCATGTCTCCATGACTTCCTACATCATTGATTCTCTTGAGCTGGGATTTCATATTTTTTGTAAATTCGTATAAGCTTAAGCTTAACCCATCTTTTAGGGCTGTTTGTCCCTACACCTAAGCCCCAGGAGTGGATTATTTGTGTATGAACTTCTTTACACCAACTTTCCTTTCGTTCTCTTCTTTCTGGAGGTGTAAAACCTGAGCTATTTTCTACCAGTACGTGGGCTTTACCATGTAGTGCGTCGACGACCTAATTTAAGCATGGGTAATTCGACAGCAGAAAAGACCCATCGACAGATCCACAAGACTCGGCACTTTGGGTCCAGATGAGATTCCTCCACACTCTTTTCCCACCCTGCTCCTTAATTCGTGACAGCGTCAGATTTGGGGGGAGGGGGGTGGGAGTACTGTGGCAATTCCCCTTATGGATGGTTCTTTTCTGCTTAATTATGTCCAATTCGAAGTCCTAATCAAGCGTTGGCAACATTGCTCAACCGTGATTGGCCAATTTCTTGCTCTCAGACCTCTCACATCTGAAGATTCTGAAGTGACTTTAGGGTTGAGGTAAGTTGAGAACAAGAGTGAACAAGGTTTAGATAATTGGATCTCCAGAAACTCTAACCCTATCGATACGGTGCACAATGGCAGTCCTTCCCCTTGGCTAAAACGTCCACTTTAAATGGAACCCCCTCCCGTTTTTTATATCCTCATTATTTTTTTAGCTTTTTTAACCCACTTGATTTCCCCCTTTTTGGAATGTGTTCTTTGTTTTTTTTGCATTATTATTTCAAGTTTTCTCCCATCCCTTCCTCCCTCATCCGTCCCTCCTTCCAGCTCTCCATTTCCCCCTCCAATTCCTCATCTCCCCCACTTCTAATATTATTCATCACCGTACAAAGGCATATTATTTTCTCGCTGACTCCGGCCTTTTTTGCTGTCTGAGGGGGCGAATGTTGTTTTTAGGGGTAGCTTCACCTCTGCCTTCCTCATTTCCGTGAGTCATTTTAATATTGAAAGGCCTTTCCGAGAAATGCCCCGGTCAAAATGCTCCTACGTCAGGGCTTTTTTCGCCGTAAGTTGGGTAATTTACGGTTTTCCCTTTCGAAGTTTGGGGTACCTTAATACCTTTTTCTCACAGGTTTAGGAAGTCTTGGTTTTCACCCTTTTTCCTTGAGGTTTCCAAATTGTTCAATTTTTCCTTTGATTTCGTTCATAGGCCTCAGTATTCCGATTTTCTTTTCTTCTTCCTGTATGTAAATCTCACTGGTCAATGTTTTTGGTTTTAATTGGTAAACATTTCTCCGTGAATGGAGTGTGAATCACTGTAAGGCGCATTACTACTCTGCATCACTCTCTACAACTACAACCCTACATGCTTCAATAACTCTTATTAGAGTCCATGTTATCCATGCTTTTTTAATGTTCAGTGTGCCTCAAAGGTTACAAACCATCACCTTTTTTCCCCTGTCATTCTTGGGGCAATGGTGTCACATATCACATAAAGTCATTCTTATTTCAAAAGGGCAATGGTGTTATCTTAAAGGCTATTGAACCTCCGAGCCTTTGAGCCAAATTTGTGCTCTTCCCCTGAACCTGAGAGAGAGAGAGAGAGAGAGAGAGAGAGAGAGAGAGAGAGAGAGAGAGAGAGAGAGAGAGTCTTTCGGTTTACACAAAGGCAGACGAAGAGTAAAGTTCGTATGAGATAAATACGTATTCTTTAGTTAATAAGATAACGCTGTGTACACGCACACATACTCGACGGGCGTCGATGAACGAGGTGAATCTATGTTGTCGAGGCAGTGTGGACGGTTTCAGTCGACGTCGACCAACGGATGTCGACTGTGAAAATGTGTGGACAAAGCTTAATGTCAGTTGCTTTAGCCCTTGTTCACAGCCAGTTGCCTTGGCCTTTGTTCGAATAACATTGGTTTCAACTTGACCTAAAACTTCTACGAGGAGTGGGTATAGAGCTAAACTATTTTGTATACTCTGGGATCATGTATGTTATTCTATAACAAATCCCCACCTCAGTCTCCCCAGAGCAGCTTTCTCGTACTCAATTTAGCTTTTTATTTCCATCGACCTGTAAGGAATCCCCGACGAAAATAGGAAATGCAAAACAGTTCCAGCACTTTGTTCGGGAAAAAAAGGCGCTCTTTGGGTCCCAGAGGTTTTCAAAATGCCTTTCTTTATTCGTGTCAGCATATAAATATGTATAGGAGAAAATACATGCTAAAAGGTCAAGAACCCCTGGTCTAGAGCTAAACTATTTGTATAGGTACTCTGGGATCATACATATATGTTATTCTATAAGAAATCCCCACCTCAGTCTCCACAGAGCTTTCTCGTACTCAATTTAGCTTTTTATTTCCATCGACTTGTAAGGAATCCCCGACGAAAATAGGAAATGCAAAACAGTTCCAGCACTTTGTTCGGGCAAAAAAGGCGCTCTTTGGGTCCCAGAGGTTTTCAAAATGCCTTTCTTTATTCGTGTCAGCATATAAATATGAATAGGAGAAAATACATTTGCGACTCTTTTTCAATTTTCACGAGAAAACAGCTTCAATTTCCTTTTTTCTGGGGTTTCGAATAAGTTACAGGCTGATGGTCATGGAGCTTTGACCTAGTTCATGTCACTTCCTTACCTTTTCCTTTTGAATGAGTTTTTTGCCCACAAAATGTCTTACCTGAAACAGAGAAGACAAAATATGACTGTTAGGATATTAAGGGTTGAGCTGTTAGAATATTGGCAGATTTAAGGTTTGACAGTTCATACCAGTACCTACATATTATTTCGATGACACAAATCGCGTCTCGTCCTTGAAAGAAGAAGGAAAAAATGGAGGAAAAGTAAGATATAGGTATATTAGTCTAGTCAAAAATTTATCAAGGTCACTAATCGAGGAACAACATTTGTGACAAGAAGTCATCAAACTTGACAAAATTAAAATTCCATTTTACTTTTGGAGATCCACAGGTGTCACACAGAATCGCCAAATCTCTGATACTCCGAAGACAAGATTTTAACCGCGATTTTACGAGGCTATACACAGGCGAAAACATAATAATTCATTTATCAGATTTTACATGTTTTTCACTTTTTTCCTTTCCTAAGTGCACCATTAATAGGGACCATAAAATTTGAGAAGTCCATTTTTCCATTTATTTCGGGATTAACATTTGAAACTGATTTGAACTGGTTTTTAGTCCGTCCTCCCTTTACTATTACAATAGTAATAAAAAGGTATAAGGGACGGACTATTGTATTCGCCTCGCTGGTTTTTAAATCTGAAATAAGTTGTAAAAATTGGAAACTTACAAGGACATAAAAATCCTACGCGCCAGTGTAGCCATAACGGGAATAAAAAAAAGTGCATCAAATGAATGATAACTTAGCAGTGTTGTTAATTTTGCTACAAAATACGAAAAATGGAGTAATAAAATGGATCCAAAATTCAAAGAGAAGGCACCATGCCAAGAGAATTAATAAAATACCGAGGTAACTTTTACTCATAAAGAACTACAGCAAAGACAAAAAACTGTCCGAAAACCCTGAGATCAAATTCTGGAATTCGCCATCATTACAAAAGTGAACAACTGGATATCTGGACAAGGATTTCAGGCGACGGTGATCGACATAGGTTGACTGAAGTGTGGATGCACCTTAATAAAAACCGGCTTCCCGGCGAGGTACCTTTTACTCATAAAGAACTACAGCAAAGACAAAAAAACTGTCCGAAAACCCTGAGATTAAATTCTGGAATTCGCCATCATTAAAAAAGTGGACAACTGGAGATCTGGACAAGGATTTCAGGCGACGGTGATCGACATAGGTTGACTGAAGTGTGGATGCACCTTACTAAAAAATAGATGGCGACTTTATGACTTTCCTCATATCAAACTAACAGGAACTTCAAAGAGGAAGGAAATAAGGAATAAATTCATTTTTGTTTGAACTCAATCTCACAAATGCTCTTCGTCTGACTCAATTATTAATGTCGCTCCTGGGATACATCTCCTCAGTTGTGAATCCAATGCCTTCACACTTACTAAAAACCGGCTTCCCGTTGAAAGGGAACTAATAACTAGAGGTGAAACTATTAAGATAAAAATCAGAGAAGATGTAACGAAATTCACAAAATTTGCTCAGTAATTTACAGCCATAATTATTTATTTAGTAATCAACGAGGCCCATTTCACTCTTTTCATAGTTTCGCCACAAGATACCTGCAACTGAACTTGGGCAAATTGGGATTTCTGTAAAATGTGGGTTTAGTCCGTCCTGTTTTATGGCATAGTGGATCTTCAGATTACGACCGAATAGCGTGACAGACCAGAATTTGATTCCAACTTGTGCGATAAACCAGTAAAACATAGATAAACAGTTGTGTTTTACTGAAAGTTTTGCCTATCTGAAATCTCATCTGATAAAAGACCCACTAGATTATTTCCTTGAGGACTAAATGGCCTTTGCTTTGCTTAGGAACAGCTATATTTAATGGAGGACAAAAAAGTCTTAAACAGTCCATGTGGTGGGTGTTCCAAGGCTGTCATAACAGGTTCTCCAAGTTGTCTATCAAAAAATATCATAATTTACGCGACAAGTGCTCCAACATATCAGAAGAAATATATCTCCTCCAATCTGATAAGGTCCTGGCCAACACTGAGATAAAGCTAATGAATACTATACACAAATCTAATAAAAAGTACTTGCATACATTTGGCAATAGCGTCTAGCTATAATTCGACTAATTTATTATCTGTATTTTTGTAAACATTTTCTAAATACAGGGTGCTCAGAATCGAAGTTTGAATTTTGAGTTCGGAATATTACCGCGAATTGTTCCAGTTGATAATTTTTAGAAGGTTTTACACCATTCGTGTTAAGGTCTTTAGTGCCAGCCTAGTTAGCTTAGTTGGTAGTGCGTCTGCCTTGTAAGCGCTAGGCCGCGGGTTCGATTCCCGCCCGGGGCGGATTTTATCCTGGTGGGATAATGTTCGTTCTCGGAACGGCTGGCTTTCTCCTATCCTGTCTTCCTTCTCTCTTCGATTTCGGGACGATAAGACCATAGCAGTTACAGTTCCGAACTGGTTTTGGGATGTTGGGTTTGAACCTTATTAGCATACACGGTATGCGTATCCGAGATTTAGATGTAACAGAAAATACACTGCTCGTATAGTGGATAGGGGGCAGCAGACCTGTGGATGGTCCAAATTTTGGCTAATGGTGTCCTCTTTAGTCCTCCCACCTGTATTCCCCGTTTGATTGGGTGTTTAATCTTTTACTTTGAATCTTCCAGCAGGACGAAGGTTACTTTAAATCATCCACAGGAGCACCCTAGTATCCCTACCCTTGGTTGGGAAATTAGGACCAGAGTCTTCAAAGACCTTAAAGGTCTTTGACTTCGCACACCAACCATTTAAATTCTATTCTGTCCTGAGCCATGTATTACTAATACTGCCGAATTCCAATGGTTTCACTTAAAAATCGTAGATCGATACGATTTACTATGATATCTATGAGAATAATCGTTTGATTGGGTGTTTAATCTTTTACTTTGAATCTTCCAGCAGGACGAAGGTTACTTTTTTAAATCATCCACAGGAGCACCCTAGTATCCCTACCCTTGGTTGGGATACTAGGACCAGAGTCTTCAAAGACCTTAAAGGTCTTTGACTTCCCACTCCGACCATTTAAATTCTATTCTGTCCTGGGCCATGTATTACTAATACTGCCGAATTCCAATGGTTTCACTTAAAAATCTTAGATCGATACGATTTACTATGATATCTATGAGAATAAATATGATCCCTTGTTCCTAAAATTCTTTAAGAACCCTTTACTAACATGTCAGGACTGAAGAGCAAGTTCTTGGTACAACTGGAGAATAAATTTAATATGATCCCTTGTTCCTAAAATTCTTTAAGAACCCTTTACTAACATGTCAGGACTGAAGAGCAAGTTCTTGGTACAACTGTCCTTGATTCACCTTCAACGTGTCCTACCGTTCTATCAAATTTTACAAATGTGTTACTATCAGTTTCGTGAAATTTATAAATGACACTACACGACGAATTTTCAATTTGCTTAATGGTCCTCGAAGTGCTGATTACAGGTTTTTAGAAATTCAGTTGTAATCGACATCACTGTTTGTTTTTTAATCGGTTTTGTTAGTGTCAGCGGAGAATAATTTCTGTACAAAAATTGGCGATTGGTTTTTAGACGGTAATCTTCATTCACGGACGGTAATATTGTGAGGTTTTCTTTTTCAACTGAATACAATATACTACCGAAAAAGTGTGTTGAACATTTGACCATCAATTTTGTAATCGAATGAGTTTTTCAAAGTAACAGTCCTAGAATTTCCACATTTTCAAAGTATGTAACAGTTCCAGAATTGCCTTGTGTAGAATTTCAAGTTGATTCTTATTATTTTGATGTTCGTCACTAGTGGATGTGCAAAGTCTTCCATTCTCATTCTAGTACATACCAAGAAATATCATACCCAAGTTTTCCTTTTAGTCTAATTTACTTTGTGTTGAGGATATCCTTGACCATCTTGAATATTTAGTGAACAAGAAATTCAGATGACTCTTTGATTTGCCTGCCTCATACATCAAAATTCCAACACATATTGACTTCTCATGTTGGTGGTTGGTGTTAGTGTTTGATCAAATTTATTCAGGATATCGTTTATCATATCAAGATGACAACGTCAGTCGTGTCAGTCTCAAATGAAGAGATCATCAAAACCATTTAAAAAATATTAGAAAGAGGTGTCACAAAGTGCAGACCATTTCAAATTCCAATACTTGACCTCGTTTAATTTATGGTGATGAGTTTTCCGCACCATATTTAAAACAAAAAGCATTTTTTCCATTCGGATCCCTGTTCCAAAAGAAAAATTGTATCGCTGCCAAAAACTTCCCGTACTCGAAATTTCAGCAATGAAAATTTCAAGGTACTTTTCGCAGCTAGAGTTGTGATCGACATCACTGTTTGTTTTTTAATCGGTTTTGTTAGTGTCAGCGGAGAATAATTTCTGTACAAAAATTGGCGATTGGTTTTTAGACGGTAATCTTCATTGACGGACGGTAATATTGTGAGGTTTTCTTTTTCAACTGAATACAATGTACTACCGAAAAAGTGTGTTGAACATTTGACCATCAATTCTGTAATCGAATGAGTTTTTTAAAGTAACAGTCCTAGAATTTCCACATTTTCAAAGTATGTAACAGTTTCAGAATTGCCTTGTGTATAATTTCAAGTTGATTCTTATTTGATGTTCGTCACTAGTGGATGTGCAAAGTCTTCCATTCTCATTCTAGTACATGCCAAGAAATATCATACCCAAGTTTTCCTTTTAGTCTAATTTACTTTGTGTTGAGGATATCCTTGACCATCTTGAATATTTAGTGAACAGGCCCCAGCAATGAAGATGATGCCCGGCCGTTATCTAATGTTTATTATCAGGATCTTATCTGATCCTAACCAGTGCTGATTTGTAAACATTTATTTTAAGTGTTATTTTGAGTGCAACGCAAACACGCACACTCAGATTCGATTTCACTTCTGAAGCTCTGACAGTTTGGATAATGTATTCGTTTGTGTCATCAAGTATATCTTTGAGATCTGCATTCCTTAACAAGTTGCTCTGGTGATTTAGTGAATCTTCCACCTTCTACTTTAGGTCAACCGTCAAGTCTATCTTAGTCGTATTAAACTAGTGAGAGGTGGAATTTAGTTTCTATTAAATTGTTTCTGAAGTTTTTGGCTTTTGGGGACTTAATTATAAGCAAAACAAATAGAAGAAATGATTCTTTGATTAATATTATGTACAATCATTCTTTATCTGCTCCATTGAGCTAAATCTTAAATTCTTCATAGGGGTTTTCATTATACAATTTGACAAAAATTGTCGTTGGGCTTTCTGTCTGATCATTTTTACAAATGGTGACACTGACATACTCTTCAACATTGGGAGTTGTCATTACCAAGTGTCTCTCCATTGATTTCAACTGTTCCTGCATCTGCATCCCTCCAGTCTTCAAACATTCCCCCCTCAGAGGCAGAGGCAGCCTCAAATCCATTCGTCACCCGAGTTCAACATTTTCCAGAGGAGATTTCCTGCCGTCAATATTGGCAGCAGAGTTTTGTTGTAATCCGTAATATTTATGATGAAAATTCAAATTTCAAAAATGTAACATTTGCAAATGTCATTTCAAAAATTAAAATAGATGAAAAAACACGGGACGAGGAAAGGAATTACCAGGAGAAGGAAGGGAAAGAGGAGTGGATGAACACGAGGAAATGAAGGAAGAGAAAAAGGAGAGGATAAAAAAAGGAGAAAGGAAAATGTATCAGCCGCGTTGCGTCCCTGAATGAAGAAAGAATTTAATAAACATTTTGTATATTTTTTGACATTAATTTCCTTTTGCGCTTTATTGAATTTCTTTCTTTCTTCTCCATCTCCTCAATTTTCTCATTACTTTGTTTTCCTGACTTGTCTAATTATGAATTTTCTTTCTTTCCCTTTCTGGGTGCCCCATCCACAAGACTCGAGACATCTTTGTTATCCGATGTCTGAAGTTTTTTTGGTGATTATTTCACCATTTTTCGAAGGTATTGCATTATTCGAAGCGTACAGGGTTTCCCTTAAAAAAAAAAAAAAAAAAAAAAAAAAAAAAAAAAAAAAAAAAAAAAAATGAATATCCAGTTTTGTCAGATCGGTTGGTTCAATGGAGGGGGGATGTTCATGTTTGAACTCACAGGTAAAACAGGCCAAACTGAATTGAATTCAGAGAAAACAAAATGCTCTTTAACGTAATTGAAAATTTCTTCCTCTTTTCTCATTCTTTCTGATATCATCTTCCAATAATTGTTACCTAATGTAAGCGTAGCGACATCAGCGTGCAGCGTCAGTGCTTCAGTAGAACTACACTTAGGTACCTACATACATAGCATGAATGCTGAATATGAACTCACAAAAAAATAATAAAAAAAGAGCAAGCTAATAATAAATAGAACTGGTAATAATAATTTCACGGAGCGAAAACACGTACACTATTTTTTCCGAAGATAAAAAATAATAATAAAAATTATTTTCCTACTCTCATTCTCTACACGTAAAAAGTTTTAGATAACATCTAATTGTGTGTCTTCTTTCTTTTCTTCTTCCATTTTTTTTACTTTTTCTCCTTCAGGACTCTCTCTTCTCTTTTTGCGTCTTTCGCTTCCCTCCCTTTTCCTTTTGTTCATTTCTTATCTCTCTTTTATCTCCTATTCCTTTATCTTCTTCATCTAGCTCTTCCAGTTCTTCTATTCAACTTTCACCTTTTCCATTCACCTCTGTCTATGCTTCATGTCCGATTTCGTGTTAAATTGGGCTTTCTCCCTCGTTTTATTTTGTTATATTTTTTCAATATTTCTTGTTAGTTTATTTGCTTTTGCGAATTAGGAACACGAATTCGGGGTAACATAACTTGTATGATATTTTGCTCTGCTTTTGACAATGCGGTGTTACTGACACGTGAGGAAGAAGAAGAAGAAGAAGAAGAAAAATAAGGAGGAGATGAACCAATCGAGAAAAATGAAGTAGAAATAAGAACCCCCAAAAGAGATCTTCTTTTTCAGAGAAGGAAATTGGATAAGCCCAAGTCAATAGGCGAAGAATGAGCCCGAGAAATTCGGTAACACTCCAAGGTATCATAAAAATAATATGCCTCTCACGACTCATATCACGATACTACAGATGATATTCAATTTTGCCACCGCCTAAGTATTCAATTTCCACAAAAGAAGAAGCTGGATCATCAAATTGTGTAGTATTTCTCTCGTCTAAACTCTAACCTCATATGAAACCGTATCATGTGGTGAGAACAAATTGCTCTCTTTTTATCCTGCAACAAATCTCTCGGGCTTCAATTTCCCACTCTAGTTTTGGCATTTGACCCAAATAGGTACCTGAGCTTCGTGCACTTAAAGGCTCAGAAATATAAAAAGCTCTCTCATCAACCGTTCGCTAACACTGTTTTTGTCAGGGACAATTTTCAGGTTTCCTATGCATAATATTTTATTCACATAATTTAATCACAACATGGCACTTTTGTATTTTGTTCTGTAAAAGGCAGCCAATCAAGGACAACTAC
The DNA here is from genome assembly GCF_000475195.1 of Diaphorina citri. NCBI lineage: Eukaryota > Metazoa > Arthropoda > Insecta > Hemiptera > Psyllidae > Diaphorina > Diaphorina citri. The sequence continues at coordinate 390,686 of NW_007377466.1, forward strand.
ACTGGCAGAATTTTCTCTTTTGCTAGCGACATAGAGCCTCTGCTGAAGACAATATGTATTGCACAATAAAATTGCACATACCTAACTTCACCCATGTGCTGTCCTACATTCACAATCAAAAATCTTCTAGCAATAATAGCAGGCATTTTCTTCTCATGTTTGACCCAAATACCTGAGCTTCGTGCACTTAAAGGCTCAGAAATATAAAAAGCTCTCACATCAACCGTTCGCTAACACTGTTTTTGTCAGGGACAATTTTCAGGTTTGACTTTAATAAGAGTGAAATTTGTTTTCCACGTACACAGTACACGTTTTTTCAATGATAATATTTGTTGCAAATATCACCTATGCATAATATTTTATTCACATAATTTAATCACAACATGGCACTTTTCTATTTAAAAGGCAGCCAATCAAGGACAATTACACTGGCAGCATTTTCTCTTTTGCTAGCGACAGAGAGCCTCTGCTGAAGACAATATGTATTGCACAATTGCACATACCTAACTTCACCCATGTGCTGTCCTACATTCACAATCAAAAATCTTCTAGCAATAATAGCAGGCATTTTCTTCTCATAAAAGCTTGAAAGGCAGATATCCGACAGACAAACCCTGAAGTTGACAACATTGTAAGCCTTTGTTCATAAAGTCTACGTAAACTTCGTATTATGTTTTTGAAATGGGGCCTTAATTGTATTTATGTACTTCTTTCTTTTTTTTTCTGTGAACTAACAATTCTCTCTGGATTTCACTCATGAACTTTTTTGTTGCCTATGATAGATAGGTACGAGTATTGGCAAGTTGAGTTCTCTGACCTATTTCATTGATAAGAAGTTCATTTTATGAGCCACTAAACGGTCTTTGAGTACTTGTGAACAACAATGAAAATTAGACTATAAGGAAGGAATAACTCAGGAAGGGAAACAGATCCACTTTAAGAAAGAGGTGCCTAAGTCTATTTCGGTAGGACAAATTTCGTATAATATACATATGTACTCGGAAGACAGCTGTAAAACAATTTAATAAATAAGTACTTTAACTTATAAACTTATAATAGATAAGAAGTTCTAAATAAAAAAAAGCACAGTTTAAAAATAATTAGCAAAATGCCGTTTAAATATTAATTCGAATAACCCGCATTACACGAAGAACTCCCACACATTCCAACCAAGATAAGCCACCGAAATTTCTTATCCAAGCCTCGAAGAAAAAACACAAACTTCAATAAAAACAGAAGCTCGTTATGGCAAAACAAAATGTTCCACATAATGCACAGAACTCATGAACTCGTAAAGCATAAAGGTATGGAAGAATGGAAGAAAGAGAATAGACACACAAATCATATCAAGATTTTAAAAACAAACATTTTTCTTGTTGATGTTTTTTGTTAATAACAAAAAAAAGAAAGTCCTTGTTATCTTGAAGACAGCTCCGGAGAACAAAAGAAAGCGAAACTTGGGTGCTTTTACAGAAGAAAAAACAAAGCATAAAAAAAGAGAAGATATAGAGACGGCATCAGGCTTATATTGTGAGCAAAAAACAAATCGTCGTGAAATTTTATATTTTTGTGACATTTTTTTTTCGACTTATTTTTCTTTTTGAATTTTCATTCTCATGTTGAGTATAATTTTGATACTCCATAAAATAAAAGAATAGAGAGAACTTGAGAGATACCTACTCGTAAATGCGAAGGTTTTTTACGTGCTCTCAAATTGCTCGAGCAAAGCTTAACGTTAGACGGGGGGGGGATACAGGCTGTAATTGAGGAACTAGTAGTAGAAACATGGATTTCGGCTTTGTTTAAGGCTGCAGTTAGTTATCTGCTGTACATTTGATTTAAAAGTTTTCTAATTAGTCACCTAAATGCTAAAGGTAGAAAGATGAAATAGAGACGAGAGGGACCAAAGTGGGACAAATTTTACAATGACCTTGAACTGCTACACGATCACAAGCTTTTTCAAAGTCCAGAAATGAAATGCACGATATAAAATTATGAATGAGATATAAAAACTTCAAGTGAGGCAAATTGTTGGAAGTTCTGTTCTTATAACTTAGAACAGAATTTTTTATTTGTGTTACTCGTTACTCCCCCCAAGCAAGAAAACTTCTAGATTAGGTATCGAAAATCCGGTTCAGAGCACAGAGTGCGACGAAAAACGTAGAGTAAAACTCCAGAATTGGCTAAAGGTCTATCCCCTGAACTTTTTCAAGGTGGGGTTCTTTTTAAGAATATTTTGTGTAGGTAGGTAGGAGGCTAGATGGATATTATAGTTAGGAGGGTGTAACTAGGGAGAAAGTTGGGTGACTAGACAGGCAGGGTGAAGGTTAGGAAATAGATAGGTAGGTACCTATTGTGGATAGGTGGTTTCTAGGTAAAGAGGTAATTATATGTAGGTAGGTAAGTAGGCACTATAAAATAATCATGTTGTGTATAGCTAAAGTTAGTTTTAATACAAGATAGAGGGGTTCTCGTTCAAGATAAGAAGGGTGTATATTGTACAACTTACCTATAACTGTATATTGTATATTAGGTACCAAGTTACTTACTTATAGATTAGATAGAAGAGAGGGGGGAAGTATCAAAGTTTACATAGAAAGTTCAGGTTTTGATGATATAATAAAAGTTACCTCTCTATCTCACTCTTTCTCTCCCTCAGTCGCTTACTCTCTCTCCCTCTCCTTCCCACACTCTATCTCTTTCCTTACCTCTCTCTCTCCTTCCCACACTCTAGCTCTCTCTCTCTCTTACTCCTTCCCAAAGTAAGATTTTTTTTTCTCTCGGAACGGCTGGATTTCTCCTATCCTGTCCTCTCTTCGCTTTCGGGACGATAAGACCTTAACGGTTACACAGTTCCCTCTATCAAACCTCTTTAAAAAAATAAAACATCTGATACTTTCAATTACAATTCCGGTCTTTGACATCAAAAGAATTCAACAGTTAACAAATCTATTTCCATGTCTTTTGCGGTGACGTTCATTTTGAGTTTGAAGAGCAGCGAGACTTCAGGATTCCATTTGGCAACATTGTATTGAGAGCTTTTATATTCTGATGGTTGGAGCGACTTAGCTAACTACAGTGTGTAGGCGAATTTGCAACATAATGACTTGACAAATTGAAGTTCAGATACATCCATTAGGGAAAACTTGAAATTTTGAGACATCCATTCTGCTTCTCAAGGAGGTATCAGACTGCCATAACGTCGAAATCTGAGCACACGGCATACGGCAGTGCGCCAGGCTAAGTTTCATTAATATGTACCAATATCCCCCAATGTACAAACTATTCAGAAACCAGGATTTCCCTGAAAACGGGAGTTCCCTAGAAAATTATCAAAGGTTATCATTGTAACGGCTAACGGTTATTGAGAAGTATCAAGTAGCATAGGCCAATATTTTGACATTGAAAGTTGAAAGGCCTTTTTGAAGAGGCAGGTGTTTTTATACACACTGTCGTTCAATGCTAAAGTACAAATTATAGGACGGGGCAAAATGCTGAAAAAGTTAGGCTCCTGGGGTACACGGAAGAGAAAGGAAAATAGACGAGGGTAATGTGTCGTCACTTAAGAAACAAAACCGCTTATCAACTTTGAGCTTCATCTTTAATTTTGATATTTACGTTTCTGAAATTTTAGTCTGGCAGGGGGACTTTTAAACAAGGAGTGGACCAGCTTAGTCTGGCTGGGGGACTTAGTACCTAGTGGAGGGGTGAAAAAACCTTTGAGAGGAAGAGGTGCTTCCCCTACCTTCAATGATGGCTACACCACTGCTAGTACTTGTGATAAAACTAAAGCTGTGACACATGCGACAAAAGTTTCTTAAGTAGCTGTATAGATACGTTTCTCTAACTCAGCCATTCTTAACCTATGGTCCGTGGACCACTAGTGGTCCGCGAGAAGGTTTCAGGTGGTCCGCGAGAGGTGAGTAAGGAAAAAGTCATCGTATCTCTATTTTATATAACATACCCCTATTAAGAAAGGAAAAAAAAAAATCTTTCCTCTTTTCATACAACGTGCTCCTCCTAACTCCGCTCTTATCAACTAGATATAGGTCCTCTAACTAATACATAGATACCCATTGTCACATAGCGTGTACAATGTACAATTGATTGCATATACATACATAATCTCAAGTGGTCCGCGAGATTTTTGGTTTATCAATAGTGGTCCGCCAATTCTAAAAGGTTAAGAACCCCTGTTCTAACTTCTCCGTAAAAGGCTGATGCGAAATGATTTTAACGCAATGTCGTTCCTCAAGCGACGATATTCTTTTTTCTCCTCTGAAGAGCTTTTAAATTGATTGAAAGGGAGAGAAAAGAAAAGACTGAATATAGGTACTTCTTTTGACTTTTGAGATAAGGTCTTCTCGCAGGTAGAAAGCAAAAAGCGCATCCTGACTACATCAGCAAAAAATCGGAGAAGATCTCCCTAGAATTTCACATCAATATCTTCTTCGCTCTCGATATGAATATGAACTATGAACTGGAGATTTGCATAATCCATTTTAAAAGTTGAAAATCTCGGGAACCGTATGAACACAAACGATGATTTTTACGGCACAATCCAGCCACATTGGAAACATCGAATTTTCAATGTGGCTGGGCCAACAACTCACCTAAAGCGGGCTTGCTTTAAACAAGGAGACAAGGACTCACAAAAAAGGCAGGGACACACACCACCGCATCGATCTAGTACGGTCGTGGTGCACAGGGACCGCGATAAAGGGGATTACACATTGAACGGACCAGACAGCACGGTACCAAAATGGTCCGGTGGGGCGACAAAATTTGGTTCCGGCACTAGTCTGGCGGACCAAATTCTGGTCCGGTGTAGTCCGGACCGTCAATGTGTAATCCTCTTAAGGCCGCACAGTCACAGACTAGTTCAGTTTATTTATTGACGGTGACGGTGCGGGATTGTGCAACACGGAAAGCGAAAACTTATTGAAGAAGTGCGGACAATTTCCTGTTCTGCACGGGCGTCGTTCCGACCTAAAAGTGAGCTTGCAATATACCAGGCGAGATGATTCGTAGAAGCTTAAGGCATCCTTTAGGGCTGTTTGCCCCTACACTTGATCCTGGCTCGGTGGTGTAGTGGTCAAGGCGCTCGCCTGGTAAACAGGAGAGCGTGGGTTCAATCCCAGCCGAGGTATGAAATTTTATCCTCAATATAATTTGAGAATTTGATCACAATAATAGTAGTAGCCTACTGCTGGAGTAAAGGGACTTTTCAGTCCTATGCGACAGACCGTCTGAGCGTGATTGGCCGACATAACATTACAATAAACGATAGGCAAGAGTACATTCAGGCACACTGAAATGCTCGAGTATGTATGTTTTCCTCAATGGTCGAGATATTCTGTTGCTTGTTGCTTTCGAGGGAAAACTCCGTCAGTCTTCAAGTTTGAACAATTGACTTCGTAATTCTCTCGGTATATCAACTTCAGAATCATCAATTTCCATCAAATTAGGTACCAAAAACCTTATTCCTAGTTAACTACAGCAAAACAAAGCTCACAGCTCGAAAACCAACAAAAGAAAACCCCAACGATCTCCCTGAATAATGCACTCAGATTGACGCTGTTCGGCGAAATGTCAAGTGTTTGGTATACAAACTTCACATTTCTTCGTTACCCCCCCTAGTCACCAACAAACCAACAAAAGCAATTCCAAATTCCAACGATCTCTCTGAATAATGCACTCAGATTGACGCTGTTCGGCGAAATGTCAAGTGTTTGGTATACAAACTTCACATTTCTTCGTTTGAAGTGTTTTTAAGAACTCCCAACACATTTCGCTTCTCACCAGACCGCCAGTCCTATTCGTAAACTCTTCAAACACACACAAAGAAAACTAATTAATCTCTCCAGCTTTGGTAGCCTATTCCTTTCTGTTTATATACCATGAGCTCCAATAGAGTCCTACTCTCTTTCTCTTCTTTAGAATTATATCCCTTCTTTTTTTGTGCCCCTCTCTCTGCCCCTCCCTTCCCTCATTCTCCTTTTCTTCTTCCCCTCTCCTCCTTTTCTTCCTGCAGCTTTGGCGGAACGGATGAAGTAATCAATTTACAATTTAGATTTTTACTTTTTTCATATGCTTTGGATTCTTTGATCCATGTTGCGGATAGAGGACGAAATTGGTGTTTCGTCCTGTAGGCTCTTCTACATTCGTTTAAGAACCCATCCTTTAGGAGTGCTTGTCTCTACACCTAAGCCTGGGGTAAGCTTTTGTGTATAGCCGCTTCTACATAGTTTTGAATGCCCAGCTTTGGCGGAACGGATGAAGTAATCAATTTACAATTTAGATTTTTACTTTTTTTATATGCTTTGGATTCTTTGATCCATGTTGTGGGTAGAGGACGAAATCGGTGTTTCGTCCTGTAGGCTCTTCTACTTTTGTTTAAGAACCCATCCTTTAGTAGTGCTTGTCCCTACACCCTACACCTAAGCCTGGGGTAAGCTTTTGTGTATAGCCGCTTCTACATAGTTTTGAATGCAAATTCTAATAAAGCACGTCCTCAACACATATGTACATGTAAATAATTTGTCTCCTTTGGGCTTTGATATGTTTAATTAATCGGGTAAATGGACCTAAAGAGGAGAAAATACGCACATCTTAAAACGATAACAAGTTTCCATTAACATATGTTGATGTCAAGAATAAAGTCATCAAAACAGACACTGAACCCTCTTTTCAAGGTGGTTCCACCATTTTCAATGTACATTGTACAATAGATCAGTTGCGCTTACTTGGGTGATGTTTTCAACCTTTTAAAGTTACTTTTCGGAGTTTTGACTTCAGATTTGGATTTTTCACAACTTTTTACGTAGGAATCGATCTTTCATTCATAATTTTTACCCAACTGCAACTGCTCCATTGCAAGAAGGCTTATAATACTAGGGCACCTAAAAATCCTAATACTTACTTTCCGTGTTCAATCCTAATATTCCTTGGTTTTGAATACTCAAGGCACCTCCGAAATTCGTAATCTCTCTGCAACATATTCGTCCACATTGTGTGTACAAGATTAAAGGATTTGTTTAATCTGTTGTATTTCTCCACTGACAAACGAGTGACGAAATCTCAGACGAGATCTGTTCTGTTTTTATTCAAATTTTGACGTCAAAAGGGGCTGCGATAAAAATACGTACAATTTGAAAGAAATTAATGAGCGAACACGAAAATAGTTTTACCATATTCTTGTAAAGAAGTCGAAAAGATCCTCCCATTTTGTACCTATACTTGTAATTTTCATTTATGTTCTCACAATTGCAACGAAGCATATCAGTATATTTCTTTGTAGGTCTCAATTTCTCATTTATGTCGAAATCATATGGAGTGCAGGACTTATTATTAATTTAAATCTAAAGAGAGGGAGATATTTATTTTATTACCCTATGTCTCCTTGATTTATTATTGATTTCCAAATGGGAGACTTGCGGGAGAGAGCTCTTCAAATATAATATTTGGGATGAAATCTATCATCCTGAAGGATGGTCCAATATTTTGCTTTAACACTATTAGCTGTGTGAACTTAGGGTTCTTGTAGGGCCTCCTCAGAAGGTCTAATCGGGTCTAATGAATTTCCTTGGTGTGTTGAACACGTCTACCAAATCTCATCAAAACCGGACCAACCGTTTGGGAGTTATGATCAAGAAAAAGGCCTCCTCCATTATTTCATGGAAAAAGAAAATTTAAATGACCTACTCTTCTGCGGAAGGAGGCCCTTTTTGAAGAGTTTACATTTAGTTGGCTTTTCCGTTTTTACATTGCCATTTTCCAAGACGTCCATGGAGATACTATACCTTCCGGGTGGAAGGTCTTCCCATCTTCTATGAGCAGAATCTTTATCCACTGACAGAGCTGACTGCTAGTCTCCAATCGCGCCAATGGGTTGAGAATGGGCTAAGTGCTCGTATACTTGAGCCTCATCCCGTAATGCATTATTTACTTATGGAATTGGTCCAATATGTAATTCTTCAAAAAAGTAATGTTTCATAAATGTTTGCTTTTATATGCAGAAACATTTTGCCACGATGATTAAAGTTAGTGTAATTTTAAATGCAGCGATACATGTGTGTATGTTTGTGTTGTATGCTCAAATGTTGTTGTACGATTGTAGAGTTTTGTATGTGTTGAGACTTAAAGGGTGTCTCACTCAGATGATTCCATATTTCCATAGAAGAAAACGATGTTTGTTACTTTTTTATGCAGAAAAATACCCATTTTAAAACGATTAATAACTTTATGTCGTTAAGGTTCGTTCTCGGAACGGCTGGCTTTTTTTCCTATCCTGTTATGTATTTCTTCTCCTTTCGCTTTTCTGGACGATAAGAGCTCACCAGTTACAGTTTCCTCTATCAATGTGATTAAAATGCACCGATATGTGTGTGTATGTTGTATGTATTGTTATTATAATATGCTCACATGTTTGTTGTATGAATGTAGACTTTTAAAGTGTGTAGCTTGGGCCTGTTTCTAGAATCCTCTGGCTCTGTGTCCAGTGTACACTGTACATATTTACGTCTGTTGAGGGTGTCCCCATTGGCAGCACACTTTTTTACATCACCCCGTAGTATACCCTAATGTAATTTGTACATTTACATGTTTCATTTATCAGGAGTGTGTCAGTGGGTCTTGTAACATATGTAACATCAGTCAGACTATTGATAACCCTTTATTGTAGTGATTTATTTCTTCATTTTGAATCGCCATTTATCGTCTATATCGAATTATTTTTCATATTGTTTGATGGTTGTCTATTTGTCTAGCTGCGGGACTTTAAACAGGGAGGATACCAGCCTCAAATTTCCCTTACTAAAGAAATAGCAAAAGTTGAGTGCGAAAACCAAATGTCAGCCCAAGACTATCACCTCAGGGCTGACGAAAAACACCTACCCCCAGCGTTTTGAATCGCCATTTATCGTCTATATCGAATTATTTTTCATATTGTTTGATGGTTGTCTATTTGTCTAGCTGGGGACTTTAAACAGGGAGGATATACCAGCCTCAAATTTCCCTTGCTAAAGAAATAGCAAAAGTTGAGTGCGAAAACCAAATGTCAGCCCAAGACTATCACCTCAGGGCTGACGAAAAACACCTACCCCCAGCTGAACACGGGATAAGGCGAATAAGGAAAGTAATAAAAAGAAGATTATAATATGGTTATCTATTTTCTCATTTCCAATTGGCTGGCTGTCAGTGTCCCAGGCACCCCATTGGTCGATAGCTTTGTTATCTCTATTTTCTCATTTCCCATTGGCTGGCTGTCAGTGTCCCAGGCACCCCATTGGTTGATAGCTTTTATCCCGTTAGTAAGTTCCCGACTGCAGCCTGCAGCATCAACGAGTGAAAATAGTTAATGAGATTAATTTAGCAATGATATCATAATGAATTAATGATAATGAAATCAAATACATAATGATAAATACTCTGTACCTACCTATATAATTATTAATTTTATTACAATCGTACTAGTACTTTATCAGCTATGTAGGTACATAGGTACCTAGTTAAGTAGGTATGGGTACAAGAGCAGCTAGGAATATGTGGGTTTGTAATAAGTAATAAATGAACATGTAAAGTAAAGATCTTGGTACTTATGTATGTCGAGGAAATATGGAAAATGAATTCATTCCAATTTCCAATAACTCCAATAAAATAAATAATAAAACCATCTCGTTTATGATTTACTAGCAGTTTGTCTCGTGCTTCACTGGGAAATAAATACATGAATAAAATATGTATAAAATTTATTGAGGAAGAAAACTCATGTAAATTATGAAAAGCTAAAGAAACTTTACTAGAATTTTGCATAAAGATTAAAGATGTATTCATTGTATTGCAATAATGTTCGACATGTCTATTAGAGCAAGACAAAATAGTAATTTTATTGATAATAATATAAATGCTAAAGAAAACTCACATGATTTATGAAGAAGAGAAGAAGAAGGAATGAATTTATCTATAAAATTAATATTAATTTATAAAAGCTCGAGAAATATATATAACATTATATTTGCATTATCGTGATAAAATTAAACAAGACTATTTACTAGGGAAAGACTTGCCTTTAAGTTAAAATTATATCATGTCACTAACGAATGTTAAATGTTACATATGTTGGGGTGAGGCATCCAAGTAGGAAAATCTTACTTAATTAGTGTCCATAACTTATTAAGTAAGTTATACATATCAGTGGCGTATGGCTAGGGAAGCACTGTTGCTGCCTTTCACTACTTTTTTCCTATCCCCCTCCCTCATCTACTTCCCACAAACAAACAAAAAAGTATCATCTACTTACCACAAACAAAAATGTAAGTGATTATTCAGCCTGGATTTTACGAAATTACGACCACCAGCAGATCGGCATAAGCTGTATTTTCTTTCGGAATCTGAGACTACTTCCCCTCTTCTGAAGCTCGATTTCCCCTCTTTTAATTAAAGGAAAATGCAAAAATTATTTCAACCACTAGATGGCGTGGTAGCGCCTGTACTAAACCATTGGAAATACAAGATGACGTCTTTCTAACTTCCAAAAATCAAGGGTTGAGATTTGGTCATCAGAAGATGGGAATTCTTTTCAGATTCTGAAAGAAAAATACGACTCTACTGTTTATGGGTTTATTATAGCTTCCCCTTTTGAAAATGTCAGGCCACGGCACTGCGTACACGGAAAGTAAGTATTACTTATTTGAGATAGATTGCTTTTTAATGCCATTTTCCTTGGAGCTAAACGTATATGGGGGCCATATCATGTTCTTTCAGACCAGGAAACGTACAGACAAATTGAAATCGTGTTTTTTTCAGACATAAGTAAAATTTACAGCTTTCTTGAGATCATTTATTTGAGTGTAGAGACGTATTAGGTAAGTAGTATATTTACAACTTTGCACTTATATGGTACTTAAGTTGGTAAAGTACTTAGGGTAAAGGTTTTCATGGTACTTAAAGTGGAAAAGTGTGAAAAACAAAATGTCTTTAGTTCATGGCTTGATGAGACTACTTTATAGTCTTTATACCAATACTTAAACATCTTCGTACTATTGCCTCACAAAAGAGTCTATTAAATTGTTAGCTTAATGGGACATAGGCCAAATCGACAGCATAGATCAAAGAAGTAAGCTTAATTTACATTTTATTTACATAGCTATATTTATTTACAAGTTTCTATATACTAATTAGTCGACGTAGATAATATCTTATTAAAATCTACATAATTTCTACTTGTGTCATAGATGGGAAATTGATATTGCCTCCTCCCCCCCCCCCCCCCAGTCTATTAAATAATTGTTAGCTTAATGGGACATAGGCCAAATCGACAGCATAGATCAACAAAGAAGTAATCTTAATTTACATTTTATTTACCAGCCTAGTTAGCTTAGTTGGTAGTGCGTCTGCCTTGTAAGCGCTAGGCCGCGGGTTCGATTCCCGCCCGGGTTGATAAATAATTCAAGAGCTCCTCAAGCTGTGTTTAATTGTTTATGGTTTTTTGCACGTATTAGCCATTTTGATAAGTAGTGTGATTAGTGTTATTGTGTCATTTCGATGAGTTTCCTTTTCCCACAATCTTTTCTATTTATACCTAGGTATTCTATTCCAGTATTCCCACAGTATTATGACATATTGGATCCAAACCACCCGTCAATGGTAGTTTGTGGGTTTTGCCATACCTTGGGAATACGAATGCTTTGTAGTCTACGTAGGTTTTTCGTTTGTAGGACTTAGTGTTTTGTACTTGTTCAGGTATACATTTTGCTAATCAATGGTACTCAAACATATCCAGGTGATAAGATATCATTGTATGGAACATCATACCTACATATGTATCTATTTAAGCACGGATGTGCTTTTGCACATACGGAAATGTTGTAGTCACGCTTGAGGCGTAAACTAATTATCAACAGTAAGTTCAACATACAACCTTAGAACAATAAACAATCATACTATATGAACAAATAAATCACTTCAATAAAGCGTTATTAGTTATTAGGTCATTAACTATTTGTTGCACCTGATATGCAAATGTAAATGTAGGTCGGACGGGCTTCTAAAGCCCTTAACGTTTGCACACCTCCCAGCATGCTTAATTTCGTCCACTCACACTTATCCTTCTGTCCTGCTAGAAGAAGCTTTCGCTCCTCCTTTTCCCCCCTTTGATAATTTGCTCTTTTGTTTTCTATCTACGCTTGCTTCTGGAGGGAAGAGCGGTAGGTATTAATAACAAACACACTGGTACAAAAAATAGGAATAGAGGCAGGGAAACAAACACTAAAAAAAGAAATGTGGAATAATATATCTCATCTAGTGATTCTAGTGTCCCCCCATAACTTGGAAAAGCCTACTGGTTCTCCACCGGAAATGTAGATATATCTCATCTTGTGTCCAGTGTCCCCCCATAACTTGGAAAAGCCTAGTGTTTTGTGCATATCCGCATTCTCTTGTAATTTCAGTTTTATGGATTGACAGAAAGATAGAAACATGTAAATAAGAAAGAATCAAACAAAAATGAAGAAGAGGAAAAAAATGAGAGGAGGACGACGAAAAATAAGTTGAGGAGGAGGAGGAGGAGGAAGGAGAAGAAAACTAAGACAAAATGTCAATGGTCAAATGGCCATTGTGTGGCCTACATGTCGTTGCAATTTTAATAAAAAATTCCACTCTCCCTGTAATTATTGTCCCCCTAAGAAGATGGAGGCTACATGCTTTGCAATTTTAATGACATTTTCAGGGCTTATAATTTACACGTATGCAGTTTTTTCTCCCAACAGGCCCCCCTAATAAGATGGAGTTGACAGCCGTACTCCGTCGAAGCTTAACCCATCCTTTAGGGCTGCCTAGCCCCTACACATAAGCCTCAGATTGGGCTTTTTGTGTATGAAAGACTCGTACTCCATACTCGGCCTTCAAAGCCGGCTGAATGGCCGTATTAAAGTGCCTGCAAATCAGCCTCCATCGTTTCGCCTTGTATTACAACTTCAAACGCCATCAACCGTCTTTCTTCTCCTTTCCCCATTGTCCAAGCTTCACTCCCATACAGCAGTACGCTCCACACAAACGTTTTGAACAACCTAATCCATTGGAAATACAAGATGACGTCTTTCTAACTTCCAAAAATCAAGGGTTGAGATTTGGTCATCAGAAGAGGGGAAATCGTTTCAGATTCTGAAAGAAAAAAAAAAATACGACTCTACTGTTTATGGGTTTATAGCTTCCCCTATTGAAAATGTCACCACACGGCACTGCGTACACGGAAAGTAAGTATAACTTATTTGAGATAGATTGCTTTTTATTGCCATTTTCCTTGAAGCTAAACGTATATGGGGGCCATATCATGTTCCTTCAGACCAGGAAACGTACGGACAAATTGAAATCGTGTTTTTTCAGACATAAGTAAAATTTACAGCTTTCTTGAGATCATTTATTTGAGTGTAGAGACGTAGGTAAGTAGTACCTATATTTACAACTTTGCACTTATATGGTACTTAAGTTGGTAAAGTACTTAGGGTAAAGGTTTTCATGGTACTTAAAGTGGAAAAGTGTCAAACAAACAAACGAAAAAGTATCATCTACTTACCACAAACAAAAATGTAAGTGATTATTCAGCCTGGATTTTACGAAATTACGACCACCAGCAGATCGGCAACACAGTTTGTCTAATTGTTCCTCGATAAAATGTTTTGATTTTGAATTGTTTGGTTGCGGGGCTTTAAACGGAGAGTGGACCTGCTTAGTCTGGCGGAGTCTGGGCCCTAAAAAGGGAGGATACCAGCCTGAAATTTTCCTTGCCAAAGAAGTAGCAAAGGTTGAGTGCGAAGGGTATCCACTCGTAAAATTTTGTGGACAAAACCAAATATCAGCCCAAAGCAATCACCCTTAGCTAGTGCTGATTGAGAGGCTGACGAAAAACACCGACCCCGTCTGAACACGGGAAAAGGCGAAGAAGAACTAACTACCTAAAATTGAAAGAAAAAAAAAGCGAAGAAGAAAGTCTGAGCCACTGTTTATTCTCTCACCGTCCTTGACATGTCATCAGTAATGCGTTTGAAGCGTTTGCTGAAACCGGTGTATCCGACCGTCAGCAATTTCCTGAACTCTCGGCCATGAGCTCAAAATGAGGCCGCCAAAAAATCTCTGTGCTGTTTATGAGCTGCGAGATTTTATGACCCTCACCGTGTGTAATTTATGACCTGAGATGTTAACCCTTGAGTGCCTGGTGGGCCGGAAGACAGGATCTGTATCTGCTAGAAAACTGGATCGGTAGCTCGAAATTTGTATTTGTACCTATTACCCTCGTATAAGCTTAACTCATCCCAGTGGGGCCGTGGCCCCTACACCTAAGTCTCAGAGTGGGATTTTTATGTATGTTGTATTCCCCTAGTGACATTTAGTCAGTGGGAAAATCTGCAATGACATCAAGGGCTGACCTCCCCTCCTGTCATCGTACTTTGACTAGACCTCCGAGGCCGAGTGGGTATCACACTAGGCTTCCACTTGGGAGGACCCGGGTTCGATTTCCGACGGGGTCGGAGTTTTTTCTTTTGGAGTTCGGGGTGCACTCAGCCTCGTGAAGGCAATTGAGAAGCTACGTTAATCGAGTAGCGACCAGTGGCGGCATTGTCCTCACGAGACAGAGCACCCCAAAGGTGTCGGGCACCAGTTTAGATACTTACCACGCTTAGTGTAGATTGAAAATAAGCTCTATGACTTATTGTGTTCTGCTCCTTTGTCCAATACAAACACGGAGTAAAGGGACTTTTCAGTCTCATTCTGGCAGTATAAACAGGGTATATTCTATTCCATTTACATACATATTTACAATAGATTTTCCTCGAGAGGTTAAGAGTAATTTTAGCGGTACGTATTGATTTATCGCTGACACTAGTGATTAATGCTGGGGAAATTCACATACAGACGGTAATAGCCTAACGCTAACCGAACGTCTACACTCTACACATCTGCTCAATCTGATTTCGAGCGATATTGTCTGACTGTAGACCTGGGTTGGGACGCTGCTTCACACCAACATAACGTCAACATAAGGCCAGCCACTCACTATCAGGTAGACCTGACAGGTTACAGCTGATCAGGTCTTCCTGATAGCTGATGAGCACACACACTATTAGGTAGACCTGACAGTTACGGTTGAAAAGGTCCGCCCATCATAACTGACACCTGATGAGCACACACACTATTGGGTAGACCTGACAGGCGGATCTGATCAGGTGTACCTGTGAGGTCCGCCTGATAGTGAGTGGCTGGCCTAACACTGTTGATCTGGTCCTTAATGTCTTAATGACACAGTCCCATTACCAGAGTACCCATTATAGTGGGTGGCCCAACGTCACAATTTTGGCCAAAAGCTGCATTTATTCAGGAAAGCACCAAATTTGGTATGGACCTTCATTGGGAAGCCTAGAAGCGGGCTTTTTGTAGTCCATAGTCAAAAATAGTCCATCGATATACAATTATACATGTATAATTATTGTATCTACTTGGTCAATTCATCTCTATCTCATTTTGGAAACGGTCCATTTACCATTGACCCTATCATCTTCCGATATTTCCGCATAATCAATTATAGGATTATGACCTCTTTGGACTCATCTAAATCAGATTCCTCTCTGATAATATGCATATTATTGAGAGGAATATTAGTGGGTGGCCCAACGTCACAATTTTGGCCAAAAGCTGCATTTATTCAGGAAAGCACCAAATTTGGTATGGACCTTCATTGGGAAAATATGAAACTTTTAGGAAGGGGTGACACCAAAAATCATGCACACAAACAAAATGGCGGCCTTTTTTCAAAATGGCGGCCAGAAACGGGGTTTTGATAATATCTCGTTTCCGGTAACTTTTTTCTAATAACAATGAATTAGAAAGTTTTTTAAATTTATATTTCCTACATTTTGTACATTTACACTTTTTTTCTAGGATGTCCGTAATCCCGTACCGTAACTAATGATTTTTCCAATATGGCGGCCAAAAAAGAGGTTATATGCATACTCAATACTAGTAAGATAGACTCATCCGATTATTATAACAAAGACTAATATCATATTCAACAACGGTAGATTCCATTATAAAAATCTGATATACCGATTTCTTTCTATCATAATGAGATCGCTTCTACCTCTGCGTTACTGATCGATTAGTCCAATTTGTTTAAATACCTACCGGTCCTAAGTAGTTGGTATTTATATATGTAGAGCGACTGCATACCTGATTTGATTTATAGGAGGTTTGATAGAGCGAACTGTACCTAACAACTAACAACTGGGGTCCTATCGTCTCGAAATCGAAGATTTTGATTTTTTAAAGAGGTTTGATATAGGGAACTAAGAACTAAGGTCTTTTCGTCCCGAAAAAGAAAAAAAAAAGGACAAGATAGGAGAAAGATTCGGCCAGAGGTTTAGGATAAAATTCGGCCCTGGCGGGAATCGAGTCCGCGACCTAGCGCTTACAAGGCTGGCAGTCGAACATTAGTGATTAGTCGAACAGTTTGGTGATTATTCCTATCACATCGAAATTTCAGTTACAAACGTCCTTCCACTTTTCTCCCCTGGTGGTTTTAGCCTGAAATGTAATCGCATCCAATTAGTAGGTCTACATATCTGGTAGACAGACACAAGGGTAGGTCGTAGGTAGATAAGTAGTATGTAGGTTGTTAGATAAGGAGGAGGTTTCAGAAGTAAATAGGCCAGTGGGGGGGGTGAATCAGGGCCGTATTTAGAGGGAGGACCCGGAGGGGGGGGGGGCACAATTTTTAGGACCACTCTAGCTTACTCTCTCTCTCTCTCTCTTTCCCTCCCTTTCTCTATCTATTTACTTACATCCTTCCCTTTCTCTCGCTCTTCATCTATCTATCATTTTCTCTCTCTTTCCCTCCCTTTCTCTATCTATTTACTTACATCCTTCCCTTTCTCTCGCTCTTCATCTATCTATCATTTTCACTGTCTCCCTCTCTCTCACTCATTATCTCTCTCCCCATAGCATGTGAAATGGTTGCAAGGTCTGTCTTCAGTCTTCACTCCCTAATGGTGGGTCCAGACTTGTGCAATGCAACGTGCAAAGCATTTGCATTGCACGTTGCATTGCACAAGTCTGGACCCACGAGGAAGACAGAATAGGAGAAAGCCAGCCGCTCCGAGAACGAACATTATCCCATCAGGATAAAATCCGCCCCGGGCGGGAATCGAACCCGTAGGACGAAAGCCAGCCGTTCCGAGAACGAACATTATCCCATCAGGATAAAATCCGCCCCGGGCGGGAATCGAACCCGGGCAGAAAGCCAGCCGTTCCGAGAACGAACATTATCCCATCAGGATAAAATCCGCCCCGGGCGGGAATCGAACCCGGGTCTAGCGCCGTTCCGAGAACGAACATTATCCAGGATAAAATCCGCCCCGGGCGGGAATCGAACCCGCGGCCTAGCGCTTACCGCCTCGAGAACGAACATTATCCCATCAGGATAAAATCCGCCCCGGGCGGGAATCGAACCCGCGGCCTAGCGCTTACAATAGAAGTCTTATCGTCCCGAAATCGAAGAGAGAAGGAAGACAGGATAGGAGGAAAGCCAGCCGTTCCGAGAACGAACATTATCCCCGCCCCGGGCGGGAATCGAACCCGCGGCCTAGCGCTTACAAGGCAGACGCACTACCAACTAAGCTAACTAGGCTGGCTGGTTTAAGGTTTGACAGTTCAAACCAGTACATATTATTTCGATGACACAAATGACGTCTCGTCCTTGAAGGAAGAAGGAAAAATGGAGGAAAAGTAAGATATATATTAGTCTAGTCAAAAATTTATCAAGGTCACTACTCGAGGAGCAACATTTGTGACAAGAAGTCATCAAACTTGACAAAATTAAAATTCCATTTTACTTTTGGAGATCCACAGGTGTCACACAGAATCGCCGGTAATGGCCTATAGTAGGTACATCATTTGTATTGCATTGCACGATGCTTTGCAAACACGTCCAAACTAGTGCAACGCACATCAAAGACATTCGCCAGAAAACCGCCAACCTCTCGGATACCCACAAACGTTTGCTGCA
>NW_007377466.1:408771-410097 GCF_000475195.1 Diaphorina citri
CCTTCCTTCTTCTTCTTCTCCCTTTTCTCTTGTGACTCCTGTCCTCCTTCCCTTCCTCTCCACTCTTCCTTTTTCTTCCCCTCTCCTCCTTTTCTTCCTCCTCTTTCTCCTTCTCTCTTGTCCCTCCAAAAACACACAACCATTGCGTGTACTACCTACTACTCCCCAGTGAAAAAAATATAATACCATGTTTACGATGATTCTCCCTCTCTCTCTCCTTCCCTTTTTCTTCTCTCCTCTCTCTTTCCCCCTCTTATTATACTCTCTCTCTCTCTCTCTCTCTCTCTCTCTCTCTCTCTCTCTCTCTCTCTCTCTCTCTCTCTCTCTCTCTCTCTTTTCTTCTTCTTCTCCCTTTCCTCTTGTGACTCCTGTCCTCCTTCCCTTCCTCTCCACTCTTCGTTTTTCTTCCCCTCTCCTCCTTTTCTTCCTCCTCTTTCCCCTTCTCTCTTGTCCCTCCAAAAACACACAACCATTGCGTGTACTACTCCCCAGTGAAAAAAATATAATACCATGTTTACGATGATTCTCCCTCTCTCTCTCTCTCTCCTTCCCTTTTTCTTCTCTCTCCTCTCTCTCTCTCTCTCTCTCTCTCTTATTCTCTCTCCCTTATTATACTCTCTCTCTCGCTCCCTGTCCTTATAGCTCCCATTACCTTGTTATGTACAAATGGTGTGTATGGGAGAGAGAGAGACAAGGAGGGAGGACAGGAGTGAGAGAGAGAGGCAGAGAGAGAGAGAGGCAGAGAGAGAGAGAGAGAAATGTGTGTCGAATATGTAGCTAATATTTTAACATAAACATAGTTCCGTGTCAATTTTCCTTATTTTTCCTTCTTTATTTCTTTTTTCTCTCCCTATTTTGTCTTCTTCTTCATCCTCCTTCTCTTTCTTCTTCTTCTTCTTTTTCTTCTTCTCTTTGTTGTTCGAAATTCAATAACAAGAATAACCATGTCTTCTTCCTTCCCTCCTCTCTTCTTCTCTTTTTTTAGTCCGTCCTTCCTTTATTATTACAATAGTAATAAAAAGGTATAAGGGACGGGCTATTGTATTCGCGCTTCGGTGTCGTCTGTCTGTCTGTCTCTCTGTTCCCATAGAAGGACTTATCCAAACCTGGTCGACCTATATATCAAATTAAAGGTCTTTTTACCAGGAACACGAAAATGGTGGTGTACAATGTTATCCAAAGAACCAAAAAGCCAAAAAACTGGTTTCTGGGGGATTTTTTTCACATTTTCTCACACAAATGAGCTCTGATTTCGAAATTTGTCGCGACGACCTATGAACTCAAAGCGAGAAAGTTTTAGATAACACTTCAGTCGTTAATTTAAGA
>NW_007377466.1:413735-459923 GCF_000475195.1 Diaphorina citri
GCAATTAAAAATTGAATTTTCGACCTTTTAAAGTTACTTTTTCGGAGTTTTGACTTCAGATTTGGATTTTTCACAACTTTTTACGTAGGAATCGATCTTTTATTCATAATTTTTACCCAACTGCAACTGCACTGCTCCATTGCAAGAAGGCTTATAGTACTAGGGCACCTAATAATCCTAATACTTACTTTCCGTGTCCAATCCTAATATTCCTTGGTTTTGAATACCCAAGGCACCTCCGGAATTCGTAATCTCTCTGCAACATATTCGTCCACATTGTGTGTACAAGATTAAAGGATTTGTTTAATCTGTTGTATTTCTCCACTGACATAATGTTTAGATGCACTTTACTGAGAGTTTGGACTCAAGGCATTCGGCGTGATATTAATCAGAGACGCAACGGTTAATTACTGAAGGACGCCGGGACAATGAACAGTGGGTTTGGTTCTCGTCCAAATCACAATTATGAAGAGAACATGGTCGAATTTGATTTGAAGAGTTGGTCAGATTGGGTTTGTATACATACATATGTGACCGGGTTATTGTAACCCTTTGTTAATCCAAATCTAATAGTATACAGTGGATATCTCATTGGAAAAGACAAACTAAATTCTTTATGACAAAAGATACAGGCACTTCAGGTAGGTTTCCAGGAGCAGCAGGCTGTGTAAAAACAAATTCGTTTTGTCCTGTGTCGGTGAAACTTTTGGGTGCTCTAAATTAGTCTAAATGTGTAACACAGAACACAGGTTATCCTTTATCAACTTTTCCTTCTTGAAATTCCCTATTCCGCTCACTAACGCAAAATCTTTCACCCTCACAGACCCGCTAGTATGTCCGTGATTACGTTATTTTTGTATTCCTCATAGTCATCCTCACAAAATTTCTATTATAGCTTGTAGAAGAATGGCAATCACTACAAGTGATTCTTCTCCAACCCGACACTATTCAAGTGTAGCATTTCAAATGCACACAAAGCCCAACGTGTCTCGAAAGAATTCCAAATGGAGTCCCCGAACACCTCTTCCACCCAACTCATCTACTTCTCTCTCCTCGACCAAATTGATTGCCACACGTAACACATTTGAGGAAGAGGAAATTGAGAGCAGTGTCTGTATATGCAGACGCGCCACCCCTTAGGCGCAAAGGTACTTGAAAATGCAAAAGTAGATTGAAACAGAGAAAAACATAGTTAAAATAAAAACAGACATACAGCTCCAGTGCGGCGAGGTGGTGGGAAACCTTTCCCCGAACTGCACATTGTTCCTCGGGAATTGGAAACTAATGCATTTCAATACTGAAATAATAGCGCTCCGTCAAGAGGTATTCCGGCAGCTTTGACTAAACTGATTTGTGCGAAATTTTGTTTGATCCTTGCATTCTGCAGTTTTCAATTTGAATTCAATTGTTAGAAATTCACGTACAAATTCATGCAAGCACATGTACAAATTCATACATTACATTGCTTTAATAAATTGAATTGAAACTCACTTGACATTGAAAGCTACCTTAAAAACAATACAAACATGTTGAACGTTCGATAATTCCAACGACCTCGACCTTTGCATCTAGTGATCTTCTGCCGGGAACAAAAACAAAACACCGGTGCAATAACCTAGGAGGGACTACGGATTCTCCTTCTTCTTCATTTCCATCTTCTTCATGGGCTTCTTCTTACTCCTCTTTTGCTTCTTCTTCTTCTTCCTCCTCCTCTTCTTTATTTTCTTCTCTTCTTCTTGTTCGTCGTCGTCCATTGGCGGCTTCTCCTTCTTGCTCCTGTTCTGCTTGTTCTTTATTTTCTTCGTCTTCTTCTTCTTTTTTCATTTTCATCCTCTTTTTCTCGATGTTTTTTCTCCGTTTCCTCTTCCTCGTTTACATTTCCTTCATCCTCTTGTTCTTGAGCTTTTTTTTACCCAGTTCCTTGGTGAGACAGGGCGGATTCGTGGTATTGCAGTTTTTTTTATTAGATTAGATCATTAGAATGAGGGCTTTTTTTCCATTATTGCGTCACGGTTTTGTAATTCTGTCTTACCTCCTAGTATTTCCCAACAGTAATTCTCTCTTGTCTAGATATCGAAGTGGCTAGAGTCTATAGTGTCTTCGCTGTACCTTCATATTCTTTGGGTTGGACGGCGATCTCATCAGAAAGATCCAATAGCTCCAGAGGTGGAGCTATGGGCCAATGGATCCAGCTCCACTTAGAGGGCCAGTGGCCAGAAGTGGAGTTCCTCATATCAAAAGGATCGCTGATTCTCTGAAAACACAGGATATGTTAGGTTGTTAGATATGTAGCTTTTACACTATCATCACATTGAGGAGCTATGTGCCTTTGGAGCCAGCTCCACGTACCAAAAGGACCCCTGATTCCCTGGAAACACAGACACCCTTACAACAGCTCGTTTCGCTCGTTAGTCCAAACGCAAATAAGTCAAATAACAACGAACGCCCTTTAATCCAAAGTCAATCTTGTTTTCGGTAGAACCGTGAGGGCTTCCGGCGTTTTCATAAAGTATGGAAATTTATGTCTTCATTAGAAGGAGACGCTGACGTCGGCAATGACTTGGCGAAAAAATGTTTTCCCCGAAAAAAAAAAGAACTCTTCCATGTTTGTTTGTTGTCTGCACGAAATTCCCGGTAGCGTCAGGTGACGAGGGAGATTTTCCGTGAAAATCAATCACAGTCGGAAAATCCGCACGCAACACGGAAAACCAGGAGATGGGTAGAGCTTTTTTGAATTTTCACGTAGGAGGTGAAAAATTGGAACCCTGGAATGAGCAGAGCAAAGCTCAAAGAGCAAGTCCTCTTTTTAGTCCCTCTATCAGAGCAACTTGGAGAGCTACCTACTAATCTACTGATTGAGCGATACGATGGTGATCCATCCCTGGTGGGCAATTGAGAAGGGACTAGAAAAGGTTCTTCAAGATTAACTGAAGCCTGCACATTTTACACACACTTTGAGATTAGTCCTGAGAATTCAGATCAGTCCTAAGCTTGATGCTGTTGAGAAGTTTCTTCAAATCCCAATCTCGCGATCTGCCCAAAAAGGTCTTAGGGACCACACGCGTTGGGGATTTCAGTTCAAAAGAAACCCCGAAGATGTGTGGCTGCCTCAGGAAGTATGTCTTTAGCACCGCGTTGCGAATGGGACAACCATTCCATGTATACCTACCAGGATAACAGTCAATTTCAATTAACAGAGAAGTCTTCTTTTGGAGTGTTTCACATCACATCCAACAGTCAGCATTCACGACCCACCTTCATAACCTTCAGGAGGGGTAGAGCAGTTCATCAGGCGAAACTTTCGATTTTTTTTCGGCTATTGTGGTCTCATTGGTCTAAACAGACATCTTTGCAAGCAGCAACCAAGGAGAAGGTGGTTGCAATCCAAGAACCTTGAGAAAAGTTTTCGAATCCCTTCTTAAAGTTACGTTTTAATATTGAGTTTTCACAAAATGTTCAGTAGTCTAGGGAGCTCTTGGATACAGGATGTAACTATTTGGAGACGTTTCTTGGCCAGATAATTTTGTGCTGGATGTAGGTACTACTTTTTTCGATCAACCATGTTCAACCACAGTGTAGACGTAACTATTCAAAGCAATCCAATTCTTTCTAGCCGTTGTTTAACGAAAGGACATTCAACCGTCCGTCCGAGCTTTCGTCACGTCATCCATTTTGCCGTCAGCAAAACCTATGTCACACGACCGTTATCCATCCGAATATCTCATTGTGAAAATCAATTAACAGCGAGAAAATTGAAAAAGGCCCATTATCATAAAAACCCGCGTCTCTATGTTGCAATAACAAATGTGTTCCCAGAAGCTCGACCCAAAGTCCTCCTCCCACCTAATTTACCCGAGTGGAACCTAATAGAAAAACAGATATTAATGTGGAGATAGCGTGCTGGTCGAAATATACTCGCGGCTCTTGATAAATACAGGGTTCTACGAAAGAGCACTTTTGCTTGGCCTCTTTAAGTTTGTATAAGGTCTTGATAAATACAGAGTTACAAATACAGTACTAAAGAGTATTGCACCTTTGCTTCTTCTTCTAGTAGTTCTAATTTGGTACAAATACTTGATGGATACAGGATTAACAAATAAAGAGATCGCATCCTAACCCTCGATTTCTTATTTTTGTCAAGATCAAGTTTCATAAGATCCTGATTTGGGACACGAGTTTCTGGAAGCTTCATCAAAAGATCGAATTTCAATGGTCTTAATACCTAAATTAAACATTAAAAAGACATGATGAAATATGTCGAATGGCAATCGAATACCTAAAGGCTTCAGAGGAGTAATGTTCATAGAAGAAAACGAATGTACTTCAACATGTACAAAAAAAAAATCTAATACGCCTCATACTTATTTGTTTTGCGAAGAGGAAGTTAAAAGCGAAGAGGAGGTGTTTTTTTCGCTGTTGATGGTATACAAATTTCCTACTTCCCCCCCAGTTACGTGTCTTTCAAATATAAACTTTGAATTTTCAGATCAAAAGTAAAAGGAAGTAGTGGAAAGGTAGATGAAGAATAAACTTTGAAGCGAAAAAATAAAATACACAACTACAGTATTGAAAACGGAAATATCAACTTTACGCCGAAAAAAAATCGAAAGTTTCGCCTGATGAACTGCTCTACCCCTCCTGAAGGTTATATGGTTGATCGAAAAAAGTTGTACCTACATCCAGCACAAAATTATCTGGCCAAGAAACGTCTCCAAATAGTTACATCCTGTATCCAAGAGCTGCTAGACTACTGAACAACCCACGTTGACCTTAACAAGCTTGAAGAGCCACCTGTAAACCACCTGACCACTTATAAATCTATTCCGGTTAGTAGAAGCAAATCTGCAACTGATAAGCTCACACACGCGCCAGGCAAAACAACCAGTGAAGTCCTGGAACTAGTATTTCACAGCAAGAGATTTTGGAAGACCACATATTAAACCCTTGCTTGAACACATACGAAATATAGTGCTCACATATGAAGAAGCCACAAATGTGTCATGGTACTGATGGTGGGGTATTGAACCGTGTAATTTTGAAAACAGTGGCCGCAGGAGCATCTTCTGGTAGTCTGATGTATTATGAGAACATAATTATATAGAAAGAATATATGGAGAGAATTCAGATGAAGACATAAATGAAATTGATCAAAGAGAAGAACAACTCCAGACAGTTTTGATTCGGAGTCGAAGCGTGCTTGGTGAATTTCAAATGTGGGATTGATATAATTTACATATGTACTTTTACTGGCGTATGTTGTGGAATTGTGGATCCTTTTGTGCCATTTCTGTACAGGTCTTTCGTAATTTGGTAAGATATAGCGCTTTATTTAGACGGTTAAGTGTCAAAGTAGGCCAACAGTTTAATATTTTACTATAATGTATTGTTTTGTTAGGAGTAGAACTTCACCGTCTCCTGTTGGCTAAGTACCTACAACAGTATGAAAGATTTGGGAGTTGTCTTCTAAACCATTTGATGAATCAGCTTACTGACGAGATAAGAGAATTGTGTTCGTGGTATAGACAATGAATTTGTGAATAATGTCCAGGGCATGAAAGATTTGGGAGTTGTATTCTAAAGTCTAAACCATTTGATGAATCAGCTTACTGACGAGATAAGAGAATTGTGTTCGTGGTATAGACAATGAATTTGTGAATAATGTCCAGGGATGTAGGCTAACTATCTAACTAAGCAATTCAATAGAAACAGCCTCTGCAAAGGAAGATCTCAACTGGTGAGTCACTCTGTTCAGACAACCTACATGATACATGCAGCAATGGGGATTGGGAAATTCAATTCAAAACAGAAACACAAAAGGTATGTGTTCGCAAGCACAAAACATCTACAAGAATAGCAGTGGATCAAGAAGAGAAAAGACACAAAGCGAGAAAAATATTATCTACAAACAAAAGATAAAAACACAACGAAATAGAATAAATAAAACAAATGAAAATTATATCTTTCTAAAAAGCACACAGAGAGCATAGAGAAAATATACATAATAAACTTAAGAGAACAGTATTGTGCAGCTTATATGAGTAGTGAGTACAGACAGTATATCTAGCTGGGTATGTAGAAGTGTATCTACCTGATACATACATTACATACTCGTATACATAGGGAGTATGCTTTTCCCAAGTACAAGGCATGCAAAGTCAGGTGGGATTTCAAATTTTCCAATGGTGAACAGTTGACGACACTGGTTGACACGTCACTTTTCAGTGAACTATTGTGGTCTCATTGGTCTAAACAGACATCTTTGCAAGCAGCAATCAAGGAGAAGGTGATTGCAATCTAAGAACCTTGAGAAAAGCTTTCGTATTCCTGCTTAAAGTTACGTTTTAATATTGAGTTTTCACAAGTTTGCCAAAAGGGTATGTTTGTCTAAGTTGAGTTCTATTTTTGTAATTAAACTTCGTTTTGACTTTTACCTTGTACATTGCAGCTGATTGCACCGGTGTTTTGTTTTTGTTCCCGGCAGAAGATCACTAGATGCAAAGGTCGAGGTCGTTGGAATTATCGAACGTTCAACATGTATTGTTTTTAAGGTAGCTTTCAATGTCAAGTCAGTTTCAATTCAATTTATTAAAGCAATGTAATGTACGAATTTGTACGTGTGCTTGCATGAATTTGTACGTGAATTTCTAACAATTGAATTCAAATTGAAAACTGCAGAATGCAAGGATCAAACAAAATTTCGCACATATTGTGGTCTCATTGGTCTAAACAGACATCTTTGCAAGCAGCAATCAAGGAGAAGGTGGTTGCAATCCAAGAACCTTGAGAAAAGTTTTCGAATCCCTTCTTAAAGTTACGTTTTAATATTGAGTTTTCACAAGTTTGCCAAAAGGGTATGTTTGTCTAAGTTGAGTTCTATTTTTGTAATTAAACTTCGTTTTGACTTTTACCTTGTACATTGCAGCTGATTGCACCGGTGTTTTGTTTTTGTTCCCGGCAGAAGATCACTAGATGCAAAGGTCGAGGTCGTTGGAATTATCGAACGTTCAACATGTTTGTATTGTTTTTAAGGTAGCTTTCAATGTCAAGTGAGTTTCAATTCAATTTATTAAAGCAATGTAATGTATGAATTTGTACATGTGCTTGCATGAATTTGTACGTGAATTTCTAACAATTGAATTCAAATTGAAAACTGCAGAATGCAAGGATCAAACAAAATTTCGCACAAATCAGTTTAGTCAAAGCTGCCGGAATACCTCTTGACGGAGCGCTATTATTTCAGTATTGAAATGCATTAGTTTCCAATTCCCGAGGAACAATGTGCAGTTCGGGGAAAGGTTTCCCACCACCTCGCCGCACTGGAGCTGTATGTCTGTTTTTATTTTAACTATGTTTTTCTCTGTTTCAATCTACTTTTGCATTTTCAAGTACCTTTGCGCCTAAGGGGTGGCGCGTCTGCATATACAGACACTGCTCTCAATTTCCTCTTCCTCAAATGTGTTACGTGTGGCAATCAATTTGGTCGAGGAGAGAGAAGTAGATGAGTTGGGTGGAAGAGGTGTTCGGGGACTCCATTTGGAATTCTTTCGAGACACGTTGGGCTTTGTGTGCATTTGAAATGCTACACTTGAATAGTGTCGGGTTGGAGAAGAATCACTTGTAGTGATTGCCATTCTTCTACAAGCTATAATAGAAATTTTGTGAGGATGACTATGAGGAATACAAAAATAACGTAATCACGGACATACTAGCGGGTCTGTGAGGGTGAAAGATTTTGCGTTAGTGAGCGGAATAGGGAATTTCAAGAAGGAAAAGTTGATAAAGGATAACCTGTGTTCTGTGTTACACATTTAGACTAATTTAGAGCACCCAAAAGTTTCACCGACACAGGACAAAACGAATTTGTTTTTACACAGCCTGCTGCTCCTGGAAACCTACCTGAAGTGCCTGTATCTTTTGTCATAAAGAATTTAGTTTGTCTTTTCCAATGAGATATCCACTGTATACTATTAGATTTGGATTAACAAAGGGTTACAATAACCCGGTCACATATGTATGTATACAAACCCAATCTGACCAACTCTTCAAATCAAATTCGACCATGTTCTCTTCATAATTGTGATTTGGACGAGAAACTGAGATCCTATCGTCCCGAAATCGAAGAGAAAAAGAGTACAGGATATTATTTATTTATTTATTTGTATGAATTTACGGGAATTCCCATTTTTACAATTGAAACTTATCCTAATACCATATAACATTAAAAACTAATACTATAATAAAATAATAAAAGTCAGCCGGTCCAAGAACGAACTTTATCCTTATCAGTCTTATCACCTTATCTGTTTTAGGTTAAATTTCGCCCCGGACGGGAATCGAACCCTCGACCTGGGTAGGTGATTGAAAGGGGCACCTGCTGACTTTCGCAGAAATCCCCCCTACATTCTATATATGTATTTTAGGTATAGGTAATAAAGTATGTCATTGTAGTTCTATACTTTTAGGTAGGTACAAGTTTTACACAAAATGAGAACACGCTCGCGTGGCCCAGCTTTTTTGGGTGTCGCCCAACTAATAGGTAATGCTTTGTAAACAAGCCTCCCTCAACTCCCTCACTCTAACGCTAACCCTTCCCTACTCGTATATCCCTACTTCCCTTCTATCCAAAGCTGGAAGAACGCCAATTCGGTCCCATGACCTTTTTTCTCAAGGTAGTCGACTACTAATTGGGTCCCGTATACCGGTCTTAAATTAACGACTGAAGTGTTATCTAAAACTTTCTCGCTTTGAGTTCATCGATTTCACGCCAAAATGCGCAGAAACGCTTGCGCACAAACAAACGGAGCGGGAGTCATGAATTATGACGTCATCACCTACGGGAGCGTATGCCCAGACGTCAAACTTGACAATTTACCGGTATTTTAAATCGATTTATCTCGGTATCTAGAAGTCGTAGAAGAAAAAGAAAAATGCTGATCTATTGTACAATGTACATTGAAAATGGTGGAACCACCTTGGAAAGAGGGTTCAGTGTCTGTTTTGATGACTTTATTCTTGACAACAACGTATGTTAATGGAAACTTGTTATCGTTTTAAGATATGCGTATTTTCTCCTCTTTAGGTCCATTTACCTGATTAATTAAACATATCAAAGCCCAAAGGAGACAAATTATTTACATGTACATATGTGTTGAGGACGTGCTTTATTAGAATTTGCATTCAAAACTATGTAGAAGCGGCTATACACAAAAGCCCACCCCAGGCTTAGGTGTAGGGACAAGCTCTCCTAAAGGATGGGTTCTTAAACGAATGTAGAAGAGCCTACAGGACGAAACACCGATTTCGTCCTCTACTCGCAACATGGATCAAAAAATCCAAAGCATATAAAAAAAGTAAAAATCTAAATTGTAAATTGATTACTTCATCCGTTCCGCCAAAGCTGGAGAGATTAATTAGTTTTACAGCGGCAGGTCTGATGAGAGGGGGCCCTAGGGAACTTGAGAACCCTGACCCTTGACGTGGGAAAGTGGGGGCCCTGGAATATTTATTTATTTATTTATTTTATTGTACAGGATTACAACAGGTGCATAGTACAAAGTCATACAAAGAACCAGAAATACAATGTTGAACTCTTTATTTCTTTTTTCTCTCCCTATTTTGTCTTCTTCTTCTTCTTCTTCTTCTTCATCCTCCTTCTCTTTCTTCTCTTCCTTCTTTTTCTTCTCTTTCTTCTTCTCTTTGTTGTTCGAAATTCAATAACACGAATAACCGTGTCTTTCCTTCCCTCCTCTCTTCTTCTCTTTTTTTAGTCCGTCCTTCCTTTATTATTACAATAGTAATAAAAAGGTATAAGGGACGGACTATTGTATTCGCTTCGGTGTCGTCTGTCTGTCTGTCGGTCGGTCGGTCTGTCTGTCCCCATAGAAGGACTTATCCAAACCTGGTCGACCTATATATCAAATGAAAGGTCTTTTTACCAGGATCACGAAAATGGTGGTGCAAATTTCGTCCAGAGAACCAAAAAGCCAAAAAAACTGGTTTCTGGGGGATTTTTTTTTACATTTTCTCACACAAATGAGCTCTGATTTCGAAATTTGTCGCGTCGACCTATGAACTCAAAGCGAGAAAGTTTTAGATAACACTTCAGTCGTTAATTTAAGACCGGTATACGGGACCCAATTAGTAGTCGACTACCTTAAGAAAAAAGGGCATGGGACCGAATTGGCGTTCTTCCAGCTTTGGATAGAAGGGAAGTAGGGATATACGAGTAGGTAAGGGTTAGAGTGAGGGAGTTGAGGGAGGCTTGTTTACATTACCTATTAGTTGGGCGACACCCAAAAAAGCTGGGCCGCACGCGAGTGTGTTCTCATTTTGTGTAAAACTTGTACCTACCTAAAAGTATAGAAATACAATGACATATTTTATGACCTACCTAAAATATATATATATAGAATGTAGGGGGGATTTCTGCGAAAGTCAGCAGGTGCCCCTTTCAATCGCCTACTAGGTCGAGGGTTCGATTCCCGTCCGGGGCGAACTTTAACCTAAAACAGATAAGGTGATAAGACTGATAAGGATAAAATTCGTTCTTGGACTGGCTGACTTTTATTATTTTATTATTAAGTATTAGTTTTTAATGTTATATTGTATTAGGATAAGTTTCAATTGTAAAAATGGGAATTCCCGTAAATTTATACAAATAAATAAATAAATAAATAATATCCTGTACGGCACGTTGCTTCGATTTCCATAATTTTTACCCAACTGCAACTGCACTGCTCCATTGCAAGAAGGCTTATAGTACTAGGGCACCTAATAATCCTAATACTTACTTTCCGTGTCCAATCCTAATATTCCTTGGTTTTGAATACCCAAGGCACCTCCGGAATTCGTAATCTCTCTGCAACATATTCGTCCACATTGTGTGTACAAGATTAAAGGATTTGTTTAATCTGTTGTATTTCTCCACTGACATAATGTTTAGATGCACTTTACTGAGAGTTTGGACTCAAGGCATTCGGCGTGATATTAATCAGAGACGCAACGGTTAATTACTGAAGGACGCCGGGACAATGAACAGTGGGTTTGGTTCTCGTCCAAATCACAATTATGAAGAGAACATGGTCGAATTTGATTTGAAGAGTTGGTCAGATTGGGTTTGTATACATACATATGTGACCGGGTTATTGTAACCCTTTGTTAATCCAAATCTAATAGTATACAGTGGATATCTCTTTGGAAAAGACAAACTAAATTCTTTATGACAAAAGATACAGGCACTTCAGGTAGGTTTCCAGGAGCAGCAGGCTGTGTAAAAACAAATTCGTTTTGTCCTGTGTCGGTGAAACTTTTGGGTGCTCTAAATTAGTCTAAATGTGTAACACAGAACACAGGTTATCCTTTATCAACTTTTCCTTCTTGAAATTCCCTATTCCGCTCACTAACGCAAAATCTTTCACCCTCACAGACCCGCTAGTATGTCCGTGATTACGTTATTTTTGTATTCCTCATAGTCATCCTCACAAAATTTCTATTATAGCTTGTAGGAGAATGGCAATCACTACAAGTGATTCTTCTCCAACCCGACACTATTCAGATTTGATTTGGTCAGATTGGGTTTGCATACATACATATGTAACCGGGTTATTGTAACCCTTTGTTAATCCAAATCTAATAGTATACAGTGGATATCTCTTTGGAAAAGACAAACTGAATTCTTTATGACAAAAGATACAGGCACTTCAGGTAGGTTTCCAGGAGCAGCAGGCTGTGTAAAAAAAAAAAAAAAATCGTTTTGTCCTGTGTCGGTGACACTTTTAGGTGGTGTCGGTGACACTTTTGGGTGCTCTAAATTGGTCTAAATGTGTAACACAGAACACAGGTTATCCTTTATCAACTTTTCCTTCTTGAAATTCCTATTCCGCTCACTAACGCAAAATCTTTCACCCTCACTGACCTGCTAGTATGTCCGTGATTACGTTAGTTTTGTATTCTTCATAGTCATCCTCACAAAATTTCTATTATAGCTTGTAGGAGAATGGCAATCACTACAAGTGATTCTTCTCCAACCCGACACTATTCAAACACAGAACACAGGTTATCCTTTATCAACTTTTCTTTCTTTAAAGTCTGGAAGTTCCCTATTCCGCAAAATCTTTCACCCTCACAGACCTGCTAGTAAGTCCGTGATTACGTTAGTTTTGTATTCCTCAAAGTCATCCTCACAAAATTTCTATTATAGCTTGTAGAAGAATGGCAATCACTACAAGTGATTCTTCTCCAACCCGACACTATTCAAGTGTAGCATTTCAAATGCACACAAAGCCCAACGTGTCTCGAAAGAATTCCAAATGGAGTCCCCGAACACCTCTTCCACCCAACTCATCTACTTCTCTCTCCTCGACCAAATTGATTGCCACACGTAACACATTTGAGGAAGAGGAAATTGAGAGCAGTGTCTGTATATGCAGACGCGCCACCCCTTAGGCGCAAAGGTACTTGAAAATGCAAAAGTAGATTGAAACAGAGAAAAACATAGTTAAAATAAAAACAGACATACAGCTCCAGTGCGGCGAGGTGGTGGGAAACCTTTCCCCGAACTGCACATTGTTCCTCGGGAATTGGAAACTAATGCATTTCAATACTGAAATAATAGCGCTCCGTCAAGAGGTATTCCGGCAGCTTTGACTAAACTGATTTGTGCGAAATTTTGTTTGATCCTTGCATTCTGCAGTTTTCAATTTGAATTCAATTGTTAGAAATTCACGTACAAATTCATGCAAGCACATGTACAAATTCATCATGTTAATTTACTTAAAACGGAGTAGAAATTTTTATTTCGATAAAGACGAGGAAAATGTTTTCCCCCATCCTCAAGACGGTGGTAGGGCGAACATCGAAATTCTTTCTCGAAAATGAAAAGTCGGAAGAAGGTAAGAAAATTGGGGAAGAGGGAAGAAAATTGATATCATGTTAATTTACTTAAAACGGAGTAGAAATTTTTATTTCGATAAAGACGAGGAAAATGTTTTCTCCCATCCTCAAGACGGTGGCACGGTGGTAGGGCGAACATCGAAATTCTTTCTCGAAAATGAAAAGTCGGAAGAAGGTAAGAAAATTGGGGAAGAGGGAAGAAAATCGACCTCTGACCGGTGTCCACACATAGTCGACGGCTGTCGGTCGATGGACATCGTTCGAAGTCCATCGACAGACGCACGACGACCGTCGACTATGAGTGGACACAGCTTAAGAAAGAACGTATTGGCGGTTGTTTGAGCTTACAATGACGAGAAGTGTTCCTAATAATCCTAACCATTTTTCCTTATAGGTAATGGGAAAACTTTGAACTACATCTTTCTGACTCCCCATGAGCTCACGTGACGTGATAGTAGTGTGTTTCTACCTTTAAGAAAGAAGCAGAGAACAGTGCTGAATCAGCACAAAACACTTTTTCAACCCAGTCTTCCTACTACTAGATAGCTTTCCATACTACTACCTACATAGCTTTCGTTCAAACATCCCGTTTTCCCCAATTTCCCCCCAGACATTATTGCTTCCATTGCCCTGTCTGTACTATCCGTTTCTCTTTCTTTTCTCAGCTCTGTCTGCTGTTCAACCATCTCTCCTCTTCCTGTCTACTCTTCTGTCTTCCAGCTCTCTGCCCTTCAACCATTTCTACCCTTCTGTCTCAGTTCCCTCTGCCCATCAACCATCTTCCCTTCCATCAGTTCATTCCTTCCCTTCCATCAGTTCTGTATGCCCTTCAACTATTTCTTCGTGCCCTTCTCTCAACTTCCTCTTACCTTTTTGTCTCAGATCTATCTGCCCATCAACCGTCTCTTCCTGCCTTTCTATCTCAGCTCTCTCTGCCCTTCAACCATATTTTTCTACCCTTCAGTCTCAGCTCAGCTTTCTCTGCCCATCAACTCTTCCTCCTTTCGGTTTAGGTTTCACTGTATTGTTTTAGCTTTGGCATGGTAAAGAAAATGAAATAAAAAGCTTGTCAACCAACAAAATCCACAACGCTCCTTGATGAATGTTTGGAAATGCCACACTTCACTTCTTCTTATGAAATTTGGACCCGATACTTTGTTTCACCATAACTTCCGAACGGATCACCCAATTTTGATGAAATTTAGCAAAAAATTTCACAATTTTCTGAGCCACTAATAATTCTGCCCTGAGTTGTTGAACTTCCTCCCTCGTCACAGACAATTGGGGTATCAAAACGGGGAGGATTTCAATTTCAGAGGAGCAAAAAGACGAAATAGAAGAAAATCCATCCTACACTGTATAATATTGTGCATCATCAACTGAGGACAAGAAGGGAGAAGGTACATACCCTCCTCCTCTAAGGGAGAGGGACCTACTTGGACTCCACCTAGATAGGTTAATAGATATGTACGGAGATAGGTACGGAGGAAGATAGATAGGTGAATCTCATTCCAAATTTTGCACTCGAACAATTTTCAAATCCCCAAACTGAAAATGGGAAAAGCTAGATAAACAAGGTCGTCGACTATGAGTGGACACAGCTTAAGAAAGAACATATTGGCAGTTGTTTGAGCTTACAATGACGAGAAGTATTCCTAGTAATCCTAACCATTTTTCCTTCTAATGGGAAAACTTTGAACTACATCTTTCTGACTCCCCAAGAGCTCACGTGACGTGATAGTAGTGTGTTTCTACCTTTAAGAAAGAAGCAGAGAGCAGTGCTGAACCAGCACAAAACACATTTTCAACCCAGTCTTCCTACTAGTAGATAGCTTTCCATACTACTATATAGCTTTCGTTCAAACATCCTGTTTTCCCCCAGACATCATTGCTTCCATTGCCCTGTCTGTACTATCCGTTTCTCTTTCTTTTCTCAGCTCTGTCTGCTGTTCAACCATCTCTCCACTTCCTGTCTACTCTTCTGTCTTCCAGCTCTCTGCCCTTCAACCATTTCTACCCTTCTGTCTCAATTCCCTCTGCCCATCAACCATCTTCCCTTCCATCAGTTCATTCCTTCCCTTCCATCAGTTCTGTATGCCCTTCAACCATTTCTTCGTGCCCTTCTCTCAACTTCCTCTTACCCTTTTGTCTCAGATCTATCTGCCCTTCAACCATCTCTTTCTCCCCTTCAGTCTCAGCTCTCTCTGCCCTTCAACCATATCTTTCTACCCTTCAGTCTCAGCTCAGCTTTCTCTGCCCATCAACCGTCAACTCTTCCTCCTTTCGGTTTAGGTTTCACTGTATTGTTTTAGCTTTAGCATATTAAAGAAAATGAAATAAAAAGCTTGTCAACCAACAAAATCCACAACGCTCCTTGATGAATGTTTGGAAATGCCACACTTCACTTCTTCTTGTGTCTCTTCCCATCTTTTCTCACAACTATATCTTTTTCTTTTCGTCCTCTTCTCTTTCCTTCTTTTCTTTTCCTTCTTCCTCTCTTTTCTCACATCTATATCTTTTTCTTCTTCTTTTTTTCTCTTTTCTCGTCTACTGTCTTTCGTTGTTGTACCTACTCTCTCCGAGAAATCCTGCCTTGCGTTCTTGTACGCTCTTCAAGGAATCCCTGAATTCAAGGCTAAATGTTTTGTGTCTGTTGTTGTTATTTATTTTTAAAATTAAAAAAAAAAAAAAACGACAGGAAACCTCAAGTGTGGGTACATAAACCTTCTCCATCCCTAGGCCTTTGGATTATCTCAAACACCTGAAAACCCCCCTCCCAAAAAACAAGCCACCACCTATCGCCTGTTCAATTCATAATGAATTTATTGGTTCCATCAATACCTGATCTCCCATTACAAAGACATATTTGTTTTCATTATCTCCCGACTTCCCTGCCTGTAACACGGACCCCGACCACTATCCCAGTGGTGCCCAAACTTTTGAGTACTGCGTACCACCTGACACCTCAAGGTTCTTTTGGCGTACCACGAAACATCAATTTTGTGTGTGTTTGGGGGGTTAAATAAAGAAATCATAGCGCCACAGCAGGCCAAATTTTTAATCGAGTACAATGTCACAATTTTTGGTGCGCTGATTGTAGATTTTTTCTCTCCCAACTAGGTTTGCCAGACTTCTTTTTCGTACGAGACAAAGACAAATCATAATATTGGGTTTTTCAAATCTCTTCGCGTACCACCAGAAATACTTCCGCGTACCACTAGTGGTACGCGTACCACAGATTGGGAACCTCTGCCCTTATCCTATGATCGCCACGACCGCGACCCTCCTATTCTGTAATACCCGCGACCCTCCTGTCCCTATCAAGGATGACATAAATAATAGCAAATAATTTAAAATAAATATTAATTACCGCATGATCTCATTTTGACTTCAAAACTGCGAAACGTGTAATCCTCGTTCTAATTTATTAGCTCCTCCACTCTTCCTCCTCCTCCCACCTCTTCCACTCCTCCTCCACTGCCACCGTCAAGTTTACATTAGGGAAGCGATTTCTGAAAAGGGTTGGAGAGCCGGGACGAACCCTTATCTGGGTTCCTGGGGCAGGGGCGACTGAAGGGGGAGGGAACTCATTCAGGGTGACCTGCGTGTTGCGGGCGTTTCGTTGAAAATGATAATATCCTGTGACCATTATTGTTTTTATTTCACCGAGGTATCTCTGACCATTTACTTTTTCCGGTCATATCTCAACGTGTTGAGTCGTAGTCTTCTTCCTTTTTCCTTGAAATTTGCCTAAATGTAGATAAAATGGAAAGTAGAATTCTCAATCCCGGCAAATGACCTTTGGTCATTTTCCCTTTGCGATCACAACCATTACTGTTTTTATTTCACCGAGGTATCTCTGACCGTTTACTTTTTCCGGTCATATCTCAACGTGTTGAGTCGTAGTCTTCTTCCTTTTTCCTTTTATCTTGAAATTTGCCTAAATGTAGATAAAATGGAAAGTAGAATTCTCAATCCCGGCAAATGACCTTTGGTCATTTTCCCTTTGCGATCACTTTCTTTGGAGTATTTCCTCTCCATAGACCGAAGGCGAGACCCTCTTTGTCTCTTGGTCCATAGTCCATACATCGTTGTAAACAAATCGCCTTTGGATGAAATTGCTGATGCTCAAGGTTTCATACATTTTCATGGTGTTTTTGTAAACAAATAAAATAAATGGCGGAGCGCTACCGCGTTCCTTAATTTTGGAAAACCCAGGACATACATGAAAGTTTCATTCGGTTAACACTATAACTTGCTGAATTATCTACCAAGGTAAGTGTGCTTGTATCTTGCAAGTTTTAAACACGGTTAGATAAGCTGCCTAACTTTTCGGCTGCATCGCGATCACAAGGGTGTGTCGAGAGTTTGCAATTTGTTAGTTCGAAAACTTCGAGACACTAGATTAAGGAGAAACCCTCACCAGGGAGTGATAAAAACCACCGGGGGTGAAGGGCAGACCAGGGGGAGTGGAGTAAGGAAGGAATGACAGACAAGGGCGTGAAGGGCAGACAAAAGGGGAGTGGAGTAAGAGGCAAGGGGAGGGGTGAAGTGCAGACAAGAGGAAGTGGAGTAAGGAAGGGGTGAAGGAAAACTTCGAGACACTAGATTAGGGAGAAACCCTCACCAGGGAGTGATAAAAACCACCGGGGGTGAAGCGCAGACCAGGGAGAGTGGAGTAAGGAAGGAATGACAGACAAGGGGGTGAAGGGCAGACAAAAGGGGAGTGGAGTAAGAGGCAAGGGGAGGGGTGAAGTGCAGACAAGAGGAAGTGGAGTAAGGAAGGGGTGAAGGGCAGACAAGGGGGAGTGGAGCAAGGAAGGGGTGAAATACAAGAGGGGGTGAAGGGCAGACAAGGGGGAGTGGAGTAAGGAAGGGATGATAGACGAGGGGTGAAGGGCAAGAGGAGAAGGTTGAACGGAAAGTGAAGGGTGAACAACAGACAAGGGGAA
This sequence comes from Diaphorina citri, assembly GCF_000475195.1. Taxonomy (NCBI): domain Eukaryota; kingdom Metazoa; phylum Arthropoda; class Insecta; order Hemiptera; family Psyllidae; genus Diaphorina; species Diaphorina citri. The sequence continues at coordinate 431,579 of NW_007377466.1, forward strand.
TGGAGTAAGGAAGGGATGACAGACAAGGGGTGAAGGACAAGAGAGGAGGGGTGAATGTCGAGTAGCGAAGGGTGAAGGACAAGAAACGGGTGGCAGACAAGGAGTGACGAACAAGAGAGGAAGGGTAAAGGGCAAGAGAGGAGGGGTGAACAGCAGACAAGGGGAATGGAGTAAGGAATGGCAGGCAAGGGGTGAACGTCGAGTAGAAAAGGGTGAAAGATAGGCAAATGGTGAAGGGCAAGTGAGGGGTGAATGTCGAGTACGAAAGGGTGAAGGGCAAGAGAGAGATGAATGTCGAGTAAGTAAGGGTGAATGTTAAGTACAGGAAGGGGAACGTCAAAGGGTGTGAATGCACTTTCTTATTGCTCCCTCTTTCTCCTCCCTCCTTCTTCTTCTCTTCCTCCCTTCTTCTCAACCCCTTCCTTTTCCTTCAGCAAACATACATCTTTCTTTCTTTCTTCTTGTTTAAAATGTGCTAAAATTAAAAGGAATTCTGATAGAATAGAGCCTTCCCCATGTCTGTCGCTTTCTCTCTCCCTATCTCCCTCTTGTTCCTCTCTCTCTCTCTCTCTCCCTTTCCTCATCTTTCTCTTATCTCGCATCAGCATTGAAATGAAAACAAACAGAAGAATGGGAAGGGGAGGGGGAGATGTTGAGAAATAAGAATTATGAACAGCAAGAAGAGGAAGAGAGGGGAGGAGGAGGAGAAAGAGGAGAGAGGTAGACGATGGAGGAAGAGACGAGGAGAGAATTAGGGGAGGGGAAAGGAAAGAGGAGATTTTAAGGACCAAGGCATAAAAAATTGAATCTTTAAGAGGGAGGGAGGGAGAGAGGGGGGGGGAGAGAGTGAGAGAAACATCTTGATAAGGATAAGAAAATGAAGGGTGTTTCCAAGAAAAGACATGAGGACTTGGGATTATATTAAGAAGGGTGAAAATGTAATTCTTTGTATTTCAGGAATGCACTTGTCATCAATACAAGGTTTTTTTTTTCATACCGCTTTTGGTGGGTAAATAAAAAATAAAATGTGGAAATACATAAAATTATAAGCGAGACCAACAAGAGCACACACATATCAGCATTTTTGCTTCGGCTGACATGATGTTGATATGAGATATGAAACCTACCGCTATGTATATATGCCCTCATTTACAATTTTATTTACTATATCAGACGCGAACATACCCGTTAGTCATTCTGCCCTGGTTTTGCCGGACTGCCAGATGAAAGTTTCAAATTTGAATTCCTTTCCAGGAAAAGATTAATTTGTGACCAGCAGTTCTGGATGGAGGTTGGAGGATTCATTTTTTGGGATCTGAAAAGTAGGTCTCTTGAAGTTTAATTGGAGCTCTGATATTATGATCTTTTTTTTTTTTTTTTCTTTTTTGTCTGACAAATCTGTATCAAGAGTTTTGTTTCCAATAGCCCAAAATTCATTCCAGACCAAGGAGGTATCTACTTACTAAGTATGACCCATGACTCATTGACCCTGACCCTACAAGAGAAAATTTGGTAGGATAGATAGCTACTGGTCTTTCCAACTTGTTCTTGGCCGATCTCTTTGTCCATTAGGATATTCCAACTTGTTATTGGCCGTTTTATTAGTCTTCCAAGGAACAATGAAGAAGACATGATATTTGCATATGTTGTGAAAACACGTGCTGCAAACGCGAAAAAACACATCAGACCCATCATTCTTCAAATACATTAGATATGTATGCCTAACCCTTTCTACAACCAATACCTTCAAGCCTTCAACTCTTTCCTAAACAAACAAAAATAGGAGCACAGATGTAAACAAGCAAACAAATGACTCTCAATAGAAACTTTATGAAACCAACTGGTTTGCTTTTTTTCTTTATTATTATTATATTTTCATAATAGCTCATCCCCACCCTAATAATTTTCAAATGTCTGATGCTGTCTGTGTGTGTATAATTTTTCAATAGGAATAAGGGAGACCCTTTTTATAAGTTATTGTTTTTTATGCAATCGTTCGTGAATTAGTGTTGATGTTCTTTTGATTCCCTTTATCAATTTTTTTTAAATATTTTTTATAGTTTCTCCTAATGAACGACCGTCTGTCATCAGAGAACCCTGCTGTTGGATCACGATCACGAAACCTGACTGAATTTCCACTTATGAATGGAATAATGGATGCAAAATGCCGCCTCAGTATTCACTTCTCTTTGAACGAATGTAAGTTTGTCTGTTTCCTCGTTTTCCATCATGACTTTCGAAGAACTATCTCATTTTGTTAAAATTTGGTAAACATGTTCAACATAACACAAGTAAGTAATGTAAATAAGAAAATGTCTTATGAAATTTGGACCCGATACTTTGGTGAAACATATCTTCTGAACGGATCACCCGATTTTGATGAAATTTAGCAAAAATTTTCACAGTTTTCTGAGCCACTAATAATTCTGCCCTTAGTTGTTGAACTTCCTCCCTCGTCACAGACAATCGGGGTATCAAAATGGGGAGGATTTCAATTTCAGAGGAGCAAAAAGACGAAATAGAAGAAAATCCATCCTACACTGTATAATATTGTGCATCATCAACTGAGGACAAGAAGGGAGAAGGTACATACCCTCCTCCTATAACGGAGAGGGACCTACTTGGACTCCACCTAGCTAGGTACATAGATAGGTACGGAGGTAGATAGATAGGTGAATCTCATTCCAAATTTTGCACTCGAACAATTTTCAAATCCCCAAACTGAAAATGGGAAAAGCTAGATAAACAAGGCGTTAGAACCACTATGCAGAACAAACAACCGTAAAGGACATTTTCTGGCACGGGTCCCAGAACTTGTCTTTTTTGCTACGGACGCCTTCGGTGCTCTTTGCAAAGCGCTTCACGCTGCGTTTTTCACTTGATGGCGGCGAAATAAGGCGGAACGGCTCCCCGGGACCGAAACTTAACTCGCGTGAGGGTGTAGGATCAAGGAACGGTCTGGTCTTCCAGATTTAAGACACCACAACGGAAGAAAAAGTACGTACAAAATCAAAAAGACGGAGAAGAAGAAAATTTCAAGTTTTTTTAAAAGCTTTATTATTATCATTAGCTTAGGATAAGATCTCTGTATTGTAAATTGTTATTCGAAATGAATGAATAAATAAAATCAAAGGCATTTCAAGGAGCTTTCCTTGTTACTATAGAAAATTCCTTAAGCTGTGTCTACACATAGTCGACGACCGTCGATCGCCATCGGCTGAAACCCTCCACACTGCCTCGACAACCTAGATTTACCTCATCAATCGACATCGACCGAAAGTCGTCGACTGTATATGTGGACACAGCTTTAGAATTCAAGGAGTGTGATTCGAAAAGAAAATGCACTTGCACCTTAATATTGCCAGACTTCGCTGCTAAGTCATAACGGTCAAACTTTCCTGTGTCTAGTTGTCTACACATAGTCGACGTGTCGACGACCGTCGATCGCCATCGGCTGAAACCGTCCACACTGCCTCGACAACCTAGATTCACCTCATCAATCGACATCGACCGAAAGTCGTCGACTACATGTGGACACAGCTTTCGAATTCAAGGAGTGTGATTCGAAAAGAAAATGCACTTGCACCTTAATATTGCCAGACTTCGCTGCTAAGTCATAACGGTCAAACTTTCTTGACTTGGCGGGGCGGAGCGCTACCGCGTTCCTTAATTTTGGAAAACCCAGGACATACATGAAAGTTTCATTCGGTTAACACTATAACTTGCTGAATTATCTACCAAGGTAAGTGTGCTTGTATCTTGCAAGTTTTAAACACGGTTAGATAAGCTGCCTAACTTTTCGGCTGCATCGCGATCACAAGGGTGTGTCGAGAGTTTGCAATTTGTTAGTTGGAAAACTTCGAGACACTAGATTAGGGAGAAACCCTCACCAGGGAGTGATAAAAACCACCGGGGGTGAAGCGCAGACCAGGGAGAGTGGAGTAAGGAAGGAATGACAGACAAGGGGGTGAAGGGCAGACAAAAGGGGAGTGGAGTAAGAGGCAAGGGGAGGGGTGAAGTGCAGACAAGAGGAAGTGGAGTAAGGAAGGGGTGAAGGGCAGACAAGGGGGAGTGGAGCAAGGAAGGGGTGAAATACAAGAGGGGGTGAAGGGCAGACAAGGGGGAGTGGAGTAAGGAAGGGATGATAGACGAGGGGTGAAGGGCAAGAGGAGAAGGTTGAACGGAAAGTGAAGGGTGAACAACAGACAAGGGGAATGGAGTAAGGAAGGGATGACAGACAAGGGGTGAAGGACAAGAGAGGAGGGGTGAATGTCGAGTAGCGAAGGGTGAAGGACAAGAAACGGGTGGCAGACAAGGAGTGACGAACAAGAGAGGAAGGGTAAAGGGCAAGAGAGGAGGGGTGAACAGCAGACAAGGGGAATGGAGTAAGGAATGGCAGGCAAGGGGTGAACGTCGAGTAGAAAAGGGTGAAAGATAGGCAAATGGTGAAGGGCAAGTGAGGGGTGAATGTCGAGTACGAAAGGGTGAAGGGCAAGAGAGAGATGAATGTCGAGTAAGTAAGGGTGAATGTTAAGTACAGGAAGGGGAACGTCAAAGGGTGTGAATGCACTTTCTTATTGCTCCCTCTTTCTCCTCCCTCCTTCTTCTTCTCTTCCTCCCTTCTTCTCAACCCCTTCCTTTTCCTTCAGCAAACATACATCTTTCTTTCTTTCTTCTTGTTTAAAATGTGCTAAAATTAAAAGGAATTCTGATAGAATAGAGCCTTCCCCATGTCTGTCGCTTTCTCTCTCCCTATCTCCCTCTTGTTCCTCTCTCTCTCTCTCTCTCCCTTTCCTCATCTTTGAAGTAATATGTAACCTTTGCCACCCTCTAAAATGTGTGACACCCCTATCACAATGTGTCAAATTTTAGCACCCTCTTTTACCTTTGTGGGAGTAAAGGCCTATGAAATCTACTACGCTACGTTTTAGAAACATACCTGTGTTCCAAATTTTCGGAGTCCGCCCTATCGTATAGGAGCAAAGATGAAGCCCGAAGAAGGGCCGGGCCCCCTCACCCCCCTGAATACAGCCCTTTTATATGTAGAGTGACAGTAAAACAATAAATAAATTATTGCAGAAGAGTTGCGGAACAAACAAAAATCGGACCGGATAGGAATAGACAAACCAAACCTGAACAGACCTTATATACGCAAGATCTGGTGTGTTGTAAGCGCACTGACAACTGGCTATAGTTGCCATGACAACCAGTGAGTATTTATTCTGGCCAGTATTTCATGAAATTCATGGTCGCGTGCCATACTACCCACCGACACGACACGTTGCCTACCCACGCGAATCTCCGTCAGGTAGTTTTACGATTTGATAGATGATAGGTTTAAATTAATAGCTTTGTTATGGTTCAGGTAACTTTACTATTCTTGCTACTTGTTTAATGGCTGCACAGGCGCGGCGTAAGTTATGGTGGGTCCAGACTTGTGCAATGCAACGTGCAAAGCAACGTACAAAGCATTTGCATTGCACGTTGCACGTAAAATCAAATCTGACGTGTACTTGTACCTACTGTAGATCTTCTTCCTCTTATTGTTAATAGAAGATCATCTATCCATAGTTCAGGGGAATGTGCTTGGAGCGAAAGTTCCCAACAGAAGACAAAATGTCAGGGCTAAAATACATATTTCAGTCCTCTCAATCCAAATCCACAAACTTCAATTCAAAGTTCCAACTGTTCCAGGTGTAGATAAAGTTCACATAACTAAGAATTAGATGGACAAAATCGTAGTAGAAAAGAGGAACACTAGAACAGAACTGTTTAGACAGTAGACAATTTAGAAATAAGCCCAAACACGTGGTTCGGGGAAACCAAATGATTGAACTGTACGAATCTATTCAGACATTCTAGAGTTCTAGACGAATTATTGGATGAAGATTAAAAAATCAATGTAAAGGTCAGATTGTGATCAATAGATAAGATCAGGTCGATATGGATCGAAGATTATTCATGAGCCAATATCCATAACTAGGCCAATGTTGCTTTGTTGATTCTGTGTGGAAGTCAGATGTCTGTAAAGTGTTCTGTAGATCGGTTATAGCCATATATGGATCAGTTTTAAACCGATGCTTTGCAAACACGTCCAAACTAGTGTAACGCACATCAAAGACATTCGCCAGAAAACCGCCAACCTCTCGGATACCCACAAACGTTTGCGGCAATGTTCAAAAAACTTTGCTGCAACTTTCTCAAACACGTCCAAACTAACGAATTTCATTGCATTGCACTTTGCATTGCACGTTGCATTGCACAAGTCTGGACCCACCATTAGCTTCTGCTGTTGCAAAGTTCTAAAGATACCATAGAAAAATAGAGGGAACCAGTTACTGGAGACAGAAAGGCGATGTTGATAAATCAAAAACAAACATAATATTCCAAGAAGCGATGGAGCAAAATCTGGCAGCTTCGATCGCAGTGTACCCACTTTGCTAAAAGAGAAATAGAGAATAGATTAGAATATGTTTTATTTGCACATAAAATACATTGAAGTACATTGTACAATGGTCAATTTCTATATAAAATTCATATAATATAAAATTCAAAATAGAGACAACAAAATATGTAGGTAGGTAGACATACCCGTTAGTCATTCTGCCCTGGTTTTGCCGGACTGCCAGATGAAAGTTTCAAATTTGAATTCTTTTCCAGAAAAAGATTAATTTGTGACAAGCAGTTCTGGATGGAGGTTGGAGGATTCATTTTTTGGGATCTGAAAAGTAGGTCTCTTGAAGTTTAATTGGAGCTCTGATATTATGACACAAACAAAGACCGGACCGGATAAGAATAGGCAAACCAAACCTGAACAGACCTTATATACGGAAGATCTGGTGTGTTGTAAGCGCACTGACAACTGGCTATAGTTGCCATGACAACCAGTAAGTATTTATTCTGGCCAGTATTTCATGGTCGCGTGCCATACTACCCACCAGCTGTACGACACGTTGCCTACCCACGCGAATCTCCATCAGATATAGTTTTACAATTTGATAGATGATAGGTTTAAATTAATAGCTTTGTTATGGTTCAGGTAACTTTACTATCCTTCCTACTTGTTTAATGGCTGCACCGGCGCAGCGTAGCTTCTGCTGTTGCAAATTCCAAACCAAGTTCTATAGATACCTTAGAAAAGTAGAGGGAAACAGTTACTGGAGACAGAAAGGCGATGTTGATAAATGAAAAACAAACATAATATTCCAAGAAACGATGGAGCAAAATCTGGCAGTTTCGATCGCAGTGTACCCATTTTGCTAAAAGAGAAATAGAGAGACAACAAAATATTTATGTAGGTAGGTACATATTAGGAGGTGTCAGAAAAGGAGCCCTAAAGAAATTGGTTTAAATGAAGGTCTTGGTCTTACCTTAAAATCTGTAGATCTGTTACTTGTGGAGATATCCGGTCATCCAAATAAACCTAGTGTTCAACTTCTAACAGGAACATTCATCCTCTATAACCACTCAATTTGTCGTGGAATTATAAAAATTCATATGGTCACTCAAAAACTTCAAAATATATTTGACAAAGTAATAATCATATAATTAGTCACACTTAACAGTATTGCTACCTAAAGGTAAAATAAAAAAATATTGAAAGTTTAGACGTTATAGAAAATCTGGCTAAAGCTATTACAACTAGTGTCTTTTTTACACTTTGTACATTTTTACACTTTCAATAATTCAATAAAGTGGACAAAAGGATAGTAAGGAAAACTTTTCATTAGAGATCAAATCCATCCAAAAGATCCAAGAAGGTACGGTACGGACATTTGTGAAATATTGTTAACAACCGATAAAACTGGGAAATCAATTAAGTCATGGAATTAAAAACATTCATATGGTCACTCAAAAAAGTGCAACTTCAAAATAGGTATATTTGACAAAGTAATAATCATAGAATTAGTCACACTTAACAGTATTGCTAAAGGTAAAATAAAAAAAAAAAAAATATTGAAAGTTTAGACGTTAAGTATAGAAAATCTAGCTAAAGCTACTACAACTACTTTGTTTTTTTACGTTTTGTCAATTTTTACACTTTCAATAATTCAATAAAGTGGACAAAAGGATAGTAAGGAAAACTTTTCATCAAATCCATCCAAAAGATCCAAGAAGGTACGGTACGGACATTTGTGAAATATTGTTAACAACCGATAAAACTGGGAAATCAATTAATGAAATGGACAACCTATCAAAATATTTTTATAACCCAGTGCAAACGAAAAGGAAATAATATCCTCCGACTGTTTTAGGTAATGATTAAGGACAATTTCAAAGGGGACAAACTGCAAAATTTCCAAGATTTCAAGTCAGAAAAATTTCCATTGAGATACTAGAGAGTTAGGGATACTTTACTGAGAAAGAGAGTGGGAATGTTGAGCTCTGTAATTTCAAAAACTTTTTGAATAACTTTAATTTATAATTATGGAGGGGTATTTGTAATACCTTGGCTTGGTTAAAACCTACATCCGAGCCTGAAAGAGTTACATTTAATTGTTTTGATTGAAAAGTTACCAGCAATTTGTTCGGTCTCTTCAATCCCCTTGCGAATAAAATTGTTGAAAATTGTCGGCAAAATACCTACCATCATTGTTATGTAGTATGTACCTACCCAACTATCAAAAGATATCGGTAAGTATGGCACTTTTTCATGAGATTAGATTTCTGACGTCACGCTATGGAACCAAAATAGTAACTGAGCTCCAAACATAGTAAATCACAACCATAGAAATGAAGGTAAAAGTAAATAAGGAAAGTGAAAAGGGGACACAAAATCGCTGACAGGGTGACAGGTGAGTCCAAAAAATATACAATTCAAAGGGTGTTGAAAATAAACCACTTCCAAAGACTGAAGAGGCTAGTAAAACTTCCGATACTCATTATTATTTTTCAATTCGAACTAAAAAAGAACTTCTCGGAATAATAAATTGTAAATTTCATTTAAGTTCTCGAAAGAAAGTGCAACGGAAAAGAATTGAAAACAAACATCCTGGGGAGCTTTTAATTAATCTGAATCTGATGGCATGTCGCTCATTCAGAAGGGATGGAGGAGATACAGAAGGTAGATATAGCGAGTAAAAAGACGTGGATAGAAATGGGAGTGATATTTGTTTTTTATTATTATTATTATTATTATTATTATTTTATTTAAAAAGATGAGTGTTCCACCGTCGTTTTTTTTATTTCGTAGCAATGGAACAACTGCTACAGTAGACGCTTGTGGCCTGTGTCGTAGCATGCCCATCCCGTAGTATGCCTCTCATCAGATGGGCAAGAAGAGACACAGATTATTACAAATGAGCTATGCCACTCTAAAAACTAGGTACCTACATATGTACTACCTACAACACACCGGTACCTACTCTGTCATTAGGGGTACCTATCTAATACCTGGTTGAAAAAAAACTAGTAATAAATGCATTAGTTTTGTATTCAAAACAATATTTCATGTAAATGTGAATCCTCTCTGAACATCATAATCATAATTCATGACTCCCGTTTCTGCGCATTTTGACGTGAAATCTGACGTCCTCTTTGAACTTTTTCAGTAGAACGGCAATTGAAAATTACATTTTCGACCTTTTAAAGTTACTTTTTCGGAGTTTTAACCTCAGATTTGGGTTTTTCACAACTTTTTACGTAGGAATCGACCTTTAATATTTTCCCAATTGCAACTCCTCCATTATTACAAATGAGCTATGCCACTCTAATAACTAGGTACATATGTACTACCTACAGCACACCGGTACCTACTCTGTCATTAGGGGTATCTAATACCTGGTTGAAAAAAAACTAGTAATAAATGCATTAGTTTTGTATTCAAAACAATATTTCATGTAAATGTGAATCCTCTCTTGTTGAAATATAACAGTATCGGCATTGAAAATAAACTCGTCATGAAAATTAATGTTGAAATTCAATGTTGAAATATAACAGTATCGGCATTGAAAATAAACCCGATATCTTCTGATAACATAAATAGATAGGTTCGCATCAGTTATTGCAGTGTTGTACTTTCCACCAGGTAGGGTGAAGGTAGTCCAGGTACGAAAGCCCTCCGGGGAGACATAAACCCTCATTAACCTCATTAGGAGGAAGCTGGAAGCAAATGTAAAGCTGCAACATATTGTGCTATGTGTTACCTTCGTTCTGTGTGTATCCCGTGATAGCATAATTATAACGAACATTTTTTATACGCATATCGAAAATTATTGTCTTTTCGTCTAGTCTTTTGATCTTTTCTATAAATTTATTATTCCTCTGTACTTCATTTTAGGCACCCAACTTTTTCTATGGGTCCAAGAAAAAGAAAGTATACCTAAAGATAAACTTTTCCTATGGTAGAACACGACAGAAAGCTATAAAGTAGTGGTGTACCTCCTGAACAAAGATAAGTGATAAAATAGTCTTCTTTTAATCTTAAACCTCTAGTTTTGTTAGACATAGCACAAAAAGGGTTAATAAATACGAAAGAATTGTGTGTATAATGTTTTCATCTATCGAAAGTTTATTTTATGCTATAGGTAATGTTAGCGACCTCCCTGCTAGTACTCGAATATAATTATATACAGGGTGTTTACCTTTATTGTGACCCTACTGAACTGAGACTTTCAGTCCCATTTTCAGCAGTATAAACAGGGTGTACTTATATTCTATTGTATTTTATTGAGCAATTGCAAGGCATTAAAATTGGACATTACATTTTTATATTTGTTTTCAATGTTCAGAATCACAAAATGCCCGAGGCTGCAAGGAGATTTAAACTAATCCAATTGGATTAAACAATCTGATTAGATAACTTTGGATTAGAAATATTACAATACATTATCTAAATTAGAACATCAATTTTTTGAGTGAATATATCCATTATGAAATTTTCCAAGTCAACTTTGAAAATAACTCCATACCCGATGAATAAATTAATCATGGGCATGATATATCCTAGGAATGCATCACACGTAGCTGACTCAAAACCCACCCTGTATGGACAAATGAAACTGTCAGAAGTACGATAGAAATTTGAGCGATTTGGGCCGAAAGCTAAAATTTTGAGACATGTGAACTCTTTTCAAGCTTTCCAAATCTATGTACATAAACCTATTTATTACAACTGAGCAGTGTTAAAGTGCACTTAACGCTTGAGTTCCTATGCATGGCATCAATTATACTTTGATATTGAGGGGAAGAGACGGCAAGGGTAAGGATGTAGAGCTCCACTTGAATTCATTAGTAAACTTACTCGAGCTTCTTTCCTTCAATAGGTATTACCACTGAGCAGTGTTAAAGTGCACTTAACGCTTGAGTTCCTATACATGGCATCAATTATACTTTGATATTGAGGGAAGAAAATTGAGGGGAAGAGACGGCAAGGGTAAGGATGTAGAGCTCCACTTGAATTCATTAGTAAACTTACTCGAGCTTCTTTCCTTCAATAGGTTTAATCTTCAAGTGTCAACGAGTGCTCAAGTTCGGCGCTTTCACTAAGAAAACTACATTTTAAAAAGAGAATAACACTGATGTCAAGCATTAGTCTAGAGTTCATTAGTTGACATGCTATACGACACTCAGTTTAAGTGTCTCCGTGCGAAAGAAAGGAGAAAAATAATGGAAAACAGCAACCACTCTTTTGAAATTCATATTGATCAAAATAAAAGGTTATGTGAAAATATGCTGATATGCTGAAGCACAAAAAAAGCTCTTAAAGGTGAACTTATATGAATAGTTGAATTCTCCCCCCTGGCCATTCTCCACAGCAAGCCTTTCGGAAGGCACAAAATAAGATGTTAAATAGCTTAGAACACATGCAAGTTTTAGTGAATGAAGAAAAAATCGTAAGTAGGTCTCTACACTCTCTACGAACACAATGACAACATCACTACACATCAATCACGTTAAAGGACATCTTGAGCGAAATGCTAAAATCTTATAAGTATCTACAATCTAAAATACCTCTACACAGGTGCTTACATGAAAATTTCAATCATGTATATCAACCTGTTTCATGCTTAAATAATAATTTAATTACACCAGCTGTAATAGATCTGTTGCCCTTACTTGGGTGATGTTTCAAAGTCATAGAGCAGGAAAAATGAGGACCAAGGGAATTTTTCTTTTTCTTCTACGACTTCTAGATACCGAATGTCCAACTAAAACCCTCACCTAGCCGTTGGGGTTCCCTCTCTCTTTCTCTCCTCTCTTCCTCTCTCTTTCTCTCCTCTCTTCCTCTCTCTGAAGGTATATTCAGACACGGGTCGTAATAGTTTAGAAGGAAATGAGTTTTCCTTATGATGTCCAACTAAAACCCTCACCTAGCCGTTGGGGTTCCCTCTCTCTTTCTCTCCTCTCTCCCTCTCTCTTTCTCTCCTCTCTCCCTCTCTCTGAAGGTATATTCAGACACGGGTCGTAATAGTTTAGAAGAAAATGTGTTTTCCTTATACTATTACGAAATGAATAAAATGGTCGGTAAAATACAACAGCCTAGACGAGATCTTATGCCTCTATGGACTTACATATGCCTCTCATCAGATGAGCGAGAAGGGACAATACTTCCTATTTAGATGTTGACCGTTGGGTTTTTCCTTCTACTATTACGAAATGAATAAAATGGTCGGTAAAATACAACAGCCTAGACGAGATCTTATGCCTCTATGGACTTACATATGCCTCTCATCAGATGAGCGAGAAGGGACAATACTTCCTATTTAGATGTTGACCGTTGGGTCAACTATAAAGAACTCCAGAAAGTAACCCGTCGAAAATCAAAATATTTGCAATCGAAAAAAGAGTACAAATTTTTGTGGATAGTGAGCATCGAACCTGGGACCTTCTGCGTGGCAAGCAAGCGCGTTAACCGTTGGGTCAACTATAAAGAACTCCAGAAAGTAACCCGTCGAAAATCGAAATATTTGCAATCGAAAAAAGAGTACAAATTTTTGTGGATAGTGAGCATCGAACCTGGGACCTTCTGCGTGGCAAGCAAGCGCGTTACCACTGGGCTAACCGTGCCCCGTTCAATTAGCCTTTGCTTTTTCATGGTGCCCAAAATAATATCATACTTACGCGGTCTAGAAAAAAGCTTTTCTTACCTCGTCTGAGGCATTTTATTCCACACAAAACTCATCTCTTTTGAAAAGATTGCACGTGTGTGAACAGCCCAAGTGTATACATTAGTACTAGAAAGTAAAAATTGACAACGCGCCAGTTGACAAAGAGATATGAGATTGTTGACATTAATTCTCTGATCCAAAAATCTCCTCTTTCTGATTATTGATGCAGATGTTAAATCGTCTGATTGAAGCCCCCTTCCCGAGCACAAACTGACAGATATTCACAAGTATTCTAAGTCTGTTCCACAATGCAGAATACAAGTGTTCCACAATGCAGAATACAAGTGTTCCACAATGCAGAATACAGGTGTTCCGCAATGCAGAATACAGGTGTTCCGCAATGCAGAATACAGTTGTTCCGCAATGCAGAATACAGGTCTTCCGCAATGCAGAATACAGGTGTTCCACAATGCAGAATACAGGTGTTCCACAATGCAGAATACAGGTGTTCCACAATACAGAATACAGGTGTTCCACAATGCAGAATACAGGTGTTCCACAATGCAGAATACAGGTGTTCCGCAATGCAGAATACAGGTGTTCCACAATGCAGAATACAGGTGTTCCGCAATGCAGAATACAGGAGATGTCACCTGTGTGACGGTTCGTTTTCTGCGTCCCAATGTCCCTGGTCACGATGTCAACACCACCCTCCCATTTATTTCATTTTTATAACGTCATTTCAATTTGCTCCATTTTCTATAATTATACGAAACAAGATGATAATTTCATTTCCTTTCCCTTCGCAAGTGCCAGAGCACACAAAACGTCATCTCTCCGCAATTTTCATGTCTTTCAATTTTCTTATTGGCGAAAGTAAATCGGGGAATTGAAATTCATTTCGTTTTATAAAATACCCAGATATAGGGATAACGCTCCCGATGGTAATAGAATAAATAGAGTATTCTTTATTCTAAATGCACACTATGAATATTTATGCTATACCGGAAAATAGAATATTAGAGCGGATTTTGCTTTCAGACCTGACAGACAACCTGAGCTAAAATGCTGAATGTTGAAATCCGATCTGAATGTTGAAAGCACAATTCTGTCGTGTCGTTTTATTCAGAAAAGATTGAAAAAGTTACATCGCTTGACAATTTACGTGAATTCTAATTTTTAAAGTTCCTGTTTTTCATGCAGATTGTAACCTTATTTTCATGATCTGGGTCCTAAATGGCTAATCACAAATCCTACCACTTTTTAAGTCCTTCCTCAATCAATTCCATTTATGCATGCAGCATTAGTATTAGAACGATAGCTACGTATATGTATATGTACGATATGATGAAAAATTCCAAAGAGGTAATGAAATGGAAAACATGAACCTGGATGCTGATGGTAACACATGGTGATCAAAACTGCCACCTCTAGCAACGAGAAACTGAAAAAATTAGAAACTCGGATGGTACATGAAAAGAAAAAAAATCGAGAAGCAAAAAAAAAAAATGGGATTGAGGTCGTGTACAAGCGAATTGTAGGTAGGTATGTGAGAAGTTTTCATGTATTCTCCACACACACACACACACACACACACACACACACACACACACACACACACACACACACACACACACACACACACACACACACACACTTAGGTGTACTTGTCAGGTCTACCTGATAGTGTGTGTGCTCCTGCTGATCAGGTATCAGGTAGACCTGACAGGCGTACCTGATCAGGTAACTTGTTAGGTCTACCTGATGGTGTGTTTGCTCCTGCTTATCAGATCAGGTGTAGTTGTCAGGTCTACCTGATAGTGAGTGGCTGGCCTAAACCTTTGCCCGTCACGCCCTATATCCATCATACGCTGGAAAAACTCTTTTCAAATTTAATGCGAATTCTACGATAGGATGAAAAATTCGATAGAATGAAAAATTCGATAGGATGAAAAATTCCAAAGAGGTAATGAAATGGAAAACATGAACCTGGATGCTGATGGTAACACATGGCGATCAAAACTGCCACCTCTAGCAACGAGAAACTGAAAAAATTAGAAACTCGGATGGTACCTACATGAAAAGAAAAAAAAATCGAGAAGCAAAAAAAATGGGATTGAGGTCGTGTACAAGCGAATTGTAGGTAGGTATGTGAGAAGTTTTCATGTATTCTCCACACAAACACACACACACACACACACACACATCACGCTATGCTCTTCCGAAAGTACAATGCTACCCACTCCTCTCGTAGCAAAATGCTACCCGAAACTTTTCTATTATTAAATTTGAAAAGTTCTGCTGCCGAATGCAGACAGCGTCCTCGGTAGAAACCTAATTTCAGAAGAAAAAAATGCGATTAGCACGGGTTTTTCTTTTCTACAAATTTCAACAATCTGAAAATAGGTACTTTCATCTGGTAGCTATGTCGAAAAAAATGCGATTAGCACGGGTTTTTCTTTTCTACAAATTTCAACAATCTGAAAATAGGTACTTTTATCTGGTAGCTATGTCAGATGACAAAACATAGAGATAACAAAATAGAGAAATGAGAATTAGGTAAACTTTCACAAAGGAGAATGAGTGGGTGGATACGTAAATATTTCATATCAGATCTCTCTCTTGACTCTAAGTTCTAGTGAAATGTTTCTTCAAAAAGTTCAAAGGCGTTCACTTCACAAGGTTCACTCAGCGTTTTGAGGACAAAATTGAGAAGTCTCCAAGTTGTCTCTAGTGACGCAATTAGAAGTCATAAGAACACGAACAGTAGGTAGGTATGTTTCCAATGTTGGTCTTCACTACCGTCAAGGAACGTTATGTGGGTAATATGGATTCTATATTTTGCAGTTACTCCTAGGTCATAGGGGAACTTGAGATTTTACAAGTATCTCATAGTCTAAGTAAATTAAAATGACTCTAATTAAGCAACCTCCCACACCTGGCTTTTGTTGCTTAGAGTGCAAACAAATAAATAAAAAGCAACCTCCAAGGCCGAGTGGGTGGGTATCTCACTAAGCTTGCACACCGGATGTCCCGGGTTCAATTCCGAATTTCCGGCTCTGTGCTCGGATTTTGGGGCTCACTTAAGCCTCGTGAGGACAATTATTGAGTATCTACTTTAATCGAGTAGCGACCAGTGGTAGCATAACCAGTGTAAAAAGATTTATGATAAATGAGAATCAATAGTATAGTTCTCTAACCATAAAAGTTGTGAAATTCTCTGATTTACCATAAAGAATATCTGATTGTATATTTTGCAAAATATAAACGATATTGCTGGGAACATTGGCTTTTATCTATTCATAGACTAATAATATTGATTACTTGACTAAACTAATGAATTGACATTTAATTGTGACTGAGTGAGCAATATGGGTTAGACTTGATAAAGGTAATGTTGCAACCTCTCCATCAACATTTAAACCTTCTATCCCACTTATTTATTTATCCATGACTAAACGACTTAACAAGCTGCTCCACAAATGGCCCCCATTTATTCCACTTTTCATCCGAACTCATAATTCATAGCTTGAGCATTTCGTTTATGCGGTTTTTTGACATTCCATTATGATTGTTGATAGCATACATGATTCTGAGGAGTATTACTGCTCATAATAGAGAAAATGGAACCTTTAGGTATTGGTTTGGTTTTTGCTTGTGTAATTCCATGAGAGTGCACTTTGAGGTCAAATCCCAGATGCGTTCGGAATGTTGGAATACTCGTATATTAGACTGATATGAAATGAAAGTACAACACCTTGTTGAATTAAAAGCACATGCTTTCAATCATTTTTGTACAAGTGGTTGATAGCATAGATGATTCTGAGGAGTATTACTGCTCATAATAGAGAAAATTGAACCTTTAGGTATTGGTTTGGTTTTTGCTTGTGTAATTCCATGAGAGTGCACTTTGAGGTCAAATCCCAGATGAGTTCGGAATGTTAGAATTAGAATACTCGTATATTAGACTGATATGAAATGAAAGTACAACACCTTGTTGAATTAAAAGCACATGCTTTCAATCATTTTTGTACAAGTACCTACTACCACACTCTGATGCATTTCAATTGGAATACAAAAAGAGAAGCAAATGCATCAGTTATTTTTTGTTTGCAACATTTTGTACAAGGATTTTTCCCTACAAAATTTTACGTGGATTTTCTAGGCTCTGTATTCCAATTATAGGAATAATTTCATACACATTTACCTTCGCTTTGTCCCATTAAATGTTCCAAAATACACGAGGTAATGGGTCAATTGGATATTATTTGTCCAAAGTCTACCTCTCTGCCTAGATAGGCGGGAAATTTACACATTTACCTACAGGGAGTCCCCCTTCCCTCTCTTAACGACTAATTTGGATCCTTTTACATAAATGAATTTTCCGAACAAACGCATGCTGTGTGTTCTCATCAGTTTTCCATTATGTACAGGTTACACAGAAAGTTACCCAACTCGAAGGAAGGAGGGGAGGGAGGGAGGTATCATGGGTTCCAGCATGGAAAGGAAAACTTAACATGGTACCTGCTCTTTCTGAGGAACAGAGCTCCCGGGTATTATGGGATATGAGTTACATGGATAGCTACTGTTATTACCAGTTTTTGTTATTTTATACATTAATATTTTTATTTCGAAAATTTCTCGAGGGTTTTCGTGTGATCAAGTCTGACACACGCTGTTTTGGTGAAGGTTTAAAGGGCATGAGGGTGAATTTATGTTGAAAATGTTTTCGGACTGAGCGCTCCAAGTGATGGAGTGGGGATATTTAGGTCAGTAGGTGAAAAGTTAAATGGAGAGCTAGGTAGAAATATTCAGGTAGACCTGACAACTACACCTGATCTGATAAGCAGGAGCAAACACACCATCAGGTAGACCTAACAAGTATACCTGATCAGGTACGCCTGTCAGGTCTACCTGATACCTGATCAGCAGGAGCACACACACTATCAGGTAGACCTGACAAGTACACCTGAGCAGGAGCACACACACTATCAGGTAGACCTGACAGGTACGGCTTTGAATTACAAAAAATGTATGTAAATAGAAGGATGCAATGTGTGGTTAACTGCGGTCTCTTGTGCCTATTCAAAACAATTTAGCTTCAACACGATGACTTCCAAGGAACGGTTCGTTCTCGTTATGAAGTCGAACGTTAAAGTTAAAAAACACGGTAATGGGTCAATTGGATATTATTTGTCCAAAGTCTACCTCTCTGCCTACCACCCCCTGCCTCCATTACCCCCGCAATATTGCGGTCAAACTTTTAAATCGAACTAACCACACATCCCACCCATCTCCCCGTGCTGTTTCCAATAAACACATACATACAAAGTAGAAATAAAAAGTGGAAAAAAACTTTGTAATTTTATGAAAAGCTCTGAAAGCACAAATAGGAGGGGAGGGAGGGAGGTATCATGGGTTCCAGCATGGAAAGGAAAACTTAACATGGTACCTGCTCTTTCTGAGGAACAGAGCTCCCGGGTATTATGGGATATGAGTTACATGGATAGCTACTGTTATTACCAGTTTTTGTTATTTTATACATTAATATTTTTATTTCGAAAATTTCTCGAGGGTTTTCGTGTGATCAAGTCTGACACACGCTGTTTTGGTGAAGGTTTAAAGGGCATGAGGGTGAATTTATGTTGAAAATGTTTTCGGACTGAGCGCTCCAAGTGATGGAGTGGGGATAGGGGAGGGGAGGAGGGAGGTATCATGGGTTCCGGCGTGGAAAGGAAAACTTAACATGGTACCTGCTCTTTCTGAGGAACAGAGCTCCCGGGTATTATGGGATATGAGTTACATGGGTAGCTACTGTTATTACCAGTTTTGTTATTTTATACATTAAGTAATATTTTTATTTCGAAAATTTCTCGAGGGTTTTTGTGTGATCAAGTCTGACACACGCTCTTTGTTTTGGTGAAGGTTTAAAGGGCATGAGGGTGAATTTATGTTGAAAATGTTTTCGGACTGAGCGCTCCAAGTGATGGAGTGGGGATATTTAGGTCAGTAGGTGAAAAGTTAAATGGAGAGCTAGGTAGAAATAACTAATAGCAATATGATTTTTCAGTAGCAATAACAAGTACCTAGAACTTGGTTCGGTAGTAAATAAAGCTTGACGATATGTTTGTAGTTTTATGTGCTTTTCTCCATTTCAACCGTTTATCATACTCTGCAATATAGAATCTCTTATTAATCACTTTCTCTCACATTTTCCTTTCCTATAACTCTCTCAAAGCCCTTCTCTAACCTCTTCACTTATCTTTTGATCAATTTCATTATCATTCTTATCTTATCTTCTTTTCGTCTCTTGTTTCTCTTTTTTCACAGCTCTTTTGTATCCTTTTCAACTCTCTGCCCTTATATTTCTTATCTTTATATGACCTTATCTCATTGGTGCTTGCTTTTCAACTCTCTGCCCTAATACATATTTCTCATCTTTATATGTACATATGTTCTTATCTCATTTTTTCCCCTTTCCCCTCAATCCACATTCGTATTATAAGCCTCGTAATATGGGATTTTTCTTTTTCCCTCTATTGTCTTTCCTATTTTTCCATTTTACACGGGAATTATTTGAACAAAAAGTTTTTTTTAAGGATACAAACATTGAAAACGAATAATCCCACCTGCAAGGTATTGTACTCCCTCCCTACTTCCCTCCCCCCCTCTCTCTCTCTCTCTTACAGCATATTTCACACCCATCATAGCTCTCCTTGTATCCAGCTTTCCTTTAAGTAGTCTCTCTCTCTCTCTTCCTCTCGCTCTTCTCCTCCCTCTCTCTCTCTCTCTCTCTCTTGTCGCAGTTCCTTTTTATGCAAATGTTTCATTTCATCTTCTTCACGTTTCTCTCATCTTTGCAGTTTCTTTTCCTTCTTTCCTATAACTCTCTCAAAGCCCTTCTCTAACCTCTTCACTTATCTTTTGATCAATTTCGTTATCATTCTTATCTTATCTTCTTTTCGTCTCTTGTTTCTCTTTTTTCACAGCTCTTTTGTATCCTTTTCAACTCTCTGCCCTTATATTTCTTATCTTTATATGACCTTATCTCATTGGTACTTGCTTTTCAACTCTCTGCCCTTATACATATTTCTCATCTTTATATGTATTGTATGTTCTTATCTCATTGGTACTTGTTCATTTTTTCCCCTTCCACATTCGTATTATAAGCCTCGTAATATGGGATTTTTCTTTTTCCCTCTATTTTATTTCCTATTTTATCCATTTTACAGGGGAATTATTTGAACAAAAAGTTTTTTTTTTTAAGGACACAAAAATTGGAAACGAATAATCCCACCTGCAAGGTATTGTACTCCCTCCCTACTTCCCTCCCTCTCTCTCTCTCTTACAGCATATTTCACACCCATCATAGCTCTCCTTGTATCCAGCTTTCCTTTAAGTAGACTCTCTCTCTCTCTCTCTTCCTGCTCCTCTCTCTCTCTCTCTCTCTTCCTGCTCCTCTCTCTCTCTTCCTCTCGCTCTCTCTCTCTCTCTCTTCCTGCTCCTCTCTCTCTCTCTCTCTCTTCCTGCTCCTCTCTCTCTCTTCCTCTCGCTCTTCTCCTCCCTCTCTCTCTCTTGTCGCAGTTCCTTTTTATGCAAATGTTTCATTTCATCTTCTTCACGTTTCTCTCATCTTTGCAGTTTCTTTTCCTCTTCCTGTCTCTTCCCTATCAGCTTTCCTTTCGGAGACCAACTATCACAGAAGGCGAAAAACGAAATCCTACAAACGGGCTTTTGTCTCTATTTCAGACGCTACTTTACTTCTCATTCTCAAGGATGATTATATTATAACACCTAAAGAAGTCAAATCAGTCCTAAAAGAACCCTGGCCTTCGTAAGAAATATAGGGCTTTTCTAGAAAAAAAGGGAATGTCACAAAAGATCTAACCAAATCGCAGTGACCAAGGGCGTTTATTAAAGCCGATGGCCCTACTTATGCCAATACCAATGTGTCGATTTCAGACGCTGCGAGGTTTCAAAGCAGGCGTTTGTCTCTATTTCAGACGCTGCTTTACTTCTCATTCTCAAGGATGATTATATTATAACACCTAAAGAAGTCAAATCAGACCTAAAAGAACCCTGGCCTTCATAAGAAGTCTAGGGCTCTTCTAGAAAAAAAAAATAAAGGGAATGTCACAAAAGATCTAACCAAGTCGCAGTGACCAAGGGCGTTTATTAAAGCCGATGGCCCTACTTATGCCAATACCAATGTGTCGATTTCAGACGCTGCGAGGTTTCAAACCGCATCTGAAAAATTTGGACCGATTGCGATACTTTCTCATTACTAGTAGGTAGCTAGGTAGGTACTCGCATAGCTCCGCTATACATTAGTAATAGAAAGTAAAAATTGACAACGCGCCAGTTGACAAAGAGATATGAGATTGTTGACATTAATTCTCTGATCCAAAAATCTCCTCTTTCTGATTATTGATGCAGATTTTAAATCGTCTGATTGAAGCTCCCTTCCCGAGCACGAACTGACAGATATTCACAAGTATTCTAAGTCTGTTCCACAATGCAGAATACAGGTGTTCCACAATGCAGAATACAGGTGTTCCGCAATGCAGGCAATGCAGAATACAGGTGTTCCGCAATGCAGAATACACAATACAGGTGTTCCACAATGCAGAATACAGGTGTTCCGCAATGCAGAATACAGGTGTTCCACAATGCAGAATACAGGTGTTCCGCAATGCAGAATACAGGTGTTCCGCAATGCAGAATACAGGTGTTCTGCAATGCAGAATACAGGTGTTCCGTAATGCAGAATACAGGTGCTCCACAATGCAAAATACAGGTGTTCCGCAATGCAGAATACAGGTGTTCCGCAATGCAGAATACAGGAGATGTCACCTGTGTGACGGTTCGTTTTCTACGTCCCAATGTCCCTGGTCACGATGTCAACACCACCCTCCCATTTATTTCATTTTTATAACGTCATTTCAATTTGCTCCATTTTCTATGTGGTTCCTTAATTTTGGGTTGATGACTCATTCCTGTCACATTGATCTGGATGAACTATAAATAATTAAATCCTGCCCTCTTTCTTTCCTTGATTTCGGAACCATAAGACCTCACGACCTCAGTCATTACAGTTCCCTCTATCAAACCTCTTTGGGCGAGCCAAGTTAGCTTGTGGAGGGTAGAACGCCCCTTGCGGGTTCGATTTCCGCCTGGCACGGATTTTATCCTAAACGAGATAGGGTTCGTTCTCGGAACGGCTGGTTTTCTCCTATCCTGTCTTCCTTCTCTCTTCGATTTCGGGACAATAAGACCTCAATGGTTACAGTTCCCTCTATCAAACCTCTTTTTAAAAAAGAAGTACATACAAATCGTAGACTGGTCTTAGGCCAGCCACTCACTATCAGGTAAAACCTGACAGGTATACCTGAAACCTGACGAGCGCACAAACTATCAGGTAGACCTGACAGGTACGGCTGAAAATGTCCACCTGTCAGGTGTACCTGATGAGCGCACAAACTATCAGGTAGACCTGACAGGACAGGGGACAGGTCCGCCTGTCAGGTCTATCTCTATCTGATAGTGGGTGGCTGGCGTTATGTTACTTCGATTTATTTCGTGTTTGGCCCTTGTGAGTGTACCTGCACTTCCTTGTACGGGGCCCTAGAAATTATAAATTCAGAAGATCACACCTAAACCTCACTGGTAGGAGAGCCTTGTGAATTTCAATTATCAAATTCGTCTAGAAATTACCATTTCCCATGTTTTTTCAAAGCCGCACGTTTACACGTTTTGTGTTTTCAATGGGAACTTGGGAACGTCCGTAACTCGTAATAAAAAGTAATAAATTTATAGTGAAATATGACCGAATCAACGCCAAGTTAACCTAGCGTAACCTGACTGAACGAAAAGAGGTCGCAGTTTTATTATTAAGACTCCATACTGCCAGCCCAGTTGGCTTGGTTGGTAGCGCGTCAAGCGTGTAAGCGCTAGGCCGCCGGTGTTGGCACCAAAAAAGTTTAGAAATATTTTCTCGGAACGGCTGGCTTTCTCCTATCCTGTCTTTCTTCTCTTTTCCATACAAAAAGCCCACTCAGAGGTTTAGTTGTAGCGGCAAACAGCCCTAAAGGATGTTAAGCTCCTACGAATCTACAATAGATCAGTTGCGCTTACTTGGGTGATGTTTCAAAGTCATAGAGCAGGAAAATGAGGACCAACGGATTTTTTCTTTTTCTTCTACGACTTCTAGAGCCCGAGATAAATCGATTTAAAAAATACCGGTAAATCGTAAACTTTGACGAAGGACTAACGGAATCTTTTTCTTCTACGACTTCTAGATCCCGAGATAAATCGATTAAAAAAATGCCGGTAAATCGTGAACTTTGACGTCACTCTAGATCCCGAGATAAATCGATTTAAAAAATACCGGTAAATCGTGAAGTTTGACGTCACGGCATACGCTCCCGTAGCCTAGATCCCGAGATAAATCGATTTAAAAAATACCGGTAAATCGTGAACTTTGACGTCACGGCATACGCTCCCGTAGGCAATGACATCATAATTCATGACTCCCGTTTCTGCGCATTTTGACGTGAAATCTGTGACGTCCTCTTTGAACTTTTTCAGTAGAACGGCAATTGAATATTGCATTTTCGACCTTTTAAAGTTACTTTTTCGGAGTTTTAACCTCAGATTTGGATTTTTCACAACTTTTTACGTAGGAATCGACCTTTTATCCTTCGTTTGTTTGTGCGCAAGCGTTTCTGCGCAGTTTGACGTGAAATCTGACGTCACAAGTGTTTGAACTTTTTCATTAGAACGGCAATTAAAAATTGAATTTTCGACCTTTTAAAGTTACTTTTTCGGAGTTTCGATTTGGATTTTTCACTACTTTTTACATAGGAATTGACCATTTATTAATAATTTTTACCCATTTGCAACTCCTCCATTAGTGGCGCTATCTAGCGGACAAAAATAGCAACTGCGTTAAGTCTGATGTCACAAATCTTTGAACTTTTTCATTATAAAAATTGAACTTTCGAACTTTTACAGTTGTTTTTTCGGAGTTTTGACCTCAGATTTGGATTTTTCCCAACTTTTTACATAGGAATCGACCATTTATTTCTAGTGTTGTACTTTCCACCAGGTAGGGTGAAGGTAGTCCAGATACGAAAGCCCTCCGGGGAGACATAAACCCTCATTAACCTCATTAGGAGAAAGCTGGAAGCAAATGTAAAGCTGCAACATATTGTGCTATGTGTTACCTTCGTTCTGTGTGTATCCCGTGATAGCATAATTATAACGATTTTCCCCCTCCTATCACACACACCCGGCTAATTCTTCCTCTCGCTGCACTAATTTCTAGTTTCGTTTAATTTTTTGTCTCTCTATTTTCCCGGTACTGTCACATTTCATTTAACAAAATGTTGGCACACAAACACAAAAGGCTGGGAGTGAACATTTTCGAGGGACAGTTATAAATCCAATGCTTATTTTTCGCTAGTCGCCCGTGAAGAATAACGGATATTATTTAGTAGGTATCTACTATCTACGTACTGTGTCTATGCAAACAAAAATTTCCGATTTTTTATTTAAATCCTCATAGAAATTGTAAACATTATTGCTGATATGAACATTGTAAACATTAATGCTGATATGAACATATTTTGTCGTTTTAGTTAGGTACATAACATGTCACTATAAGGACATAAACATCAATAAATAAGCATTTACTGTCGAAAATGTGCCATGTTTCCTCTGTTTTCTAATGTAACACCGATTTTATGAACTACCCTTGGTCCCGTCCCAAGTTCATAAAATCGGGGTTCTACTGTATCTTGTATCCATCTCCTATCCGTCTTCCACCTATCTTGCAGTCATTCGTCTTCGTCAAAACTTTATTTGGAACGTCGATTTTATGAACTACCCTTGGTCCCGTCCCAATTAGTTCATAAAATCGGGGTTCTACTGTATCTTGTATCCATCTCCTATCCGTCTTCCACCTATCTTGCAGTCATTCGTCTTCGTCAAAACAGGGAACTGTAACAACGGAGGTCTTATCGTTCTGGAAGCGAAAAGAGAAAGAAAACGGCAGGAAAAAGCCAGCCGTTCCGAGAACGAACTTTATCTGTTCAAGATAAAATCCACCCCGGGCGGGAATCGAACCCGAGGCCTAGCGCTTACAAGGAAAATGCGCTAACCAAGCTAACTAGGCTGACAAAGACGAAAATTCAGCTCATCTCATTCATATGGAAATACATATTTCTCCACACATGGCCTTGCTGCTTAGCGTGTAAATGAATAAATATATATTTCTTTTAGTCAATAGTAGGAAAATACATTTTGTCATCAAATATGTAATGGGACTAGTAGGTTCCTTGAACAGTACAAAGACTGTCCCATTTTATCACTGTAGGACAATCAAAATGTAGGAGACTACTATCTTGTGAATTTTAGGTTATTTAAAATATGGGACAATCCCATTGTATGAATCTAGTTTATTCAAAATAGAGATTCTCATTTGACTAGACAACGAGGAAAAAATATCTTTTATATGGGGCATTGTTGAATTGGGCCATTTAAAATACGAGTTATGTTGTCAATAGTCCCGATCTAGATATTGGGTCAACACAAGATTAGTCAGTGGTTGGGTGGAAGAGCTCACGTAAGTGAGAACCATGCCACCTAAAATAAAACAATAAAAAAAAGAGCACCTACTATGCCATGGAATCAGTTTGGACTATGTTAGGAATAATTATAGAAGGAACTGACGGAAGGATTTCATGTGTGTGAACTTATTAACCTTACAATCGGCCTTGGTATGATCCGAACTCCTGAATTCATTAGTAATTTAATAATTTTATCCATACAATAACTGAATTTTAATTATTTGTATGCATAATATTAATAAATTGGTAAATGAATTTAAGAATAAACAATGGAAACCATTATTTTTAAATATGTTTATATTAGACATCCTAGGTTATAAAGTTATGAATTAGGTAACTACAAAACTTATTACCTTTATATGATACAATGGATACACGTTCCGGTTTTGATCTTATCCGACTCGAGTTTCATCCATCTCCGTGAACTTTTTCAAGGAAACAAGGTCAGTTTCCTTGAAAAAGTCCACGGAGATGGATGAAACTCGAGTCGGATAAGATCAAAACCGGAACGTGTATCCATTGTATCATATAAAGGTAATAAGTTTTGTAGTTACCTAATTCATAACTTTAATGGAAACCATACATTGTATGAGGGGACGATAAATCCTTAGAAGATAAGACAAAAATCATATGGTTGATCCAAAAATGTTCTTATGTATGTAGGTAGTTCTTTCCCATTCCTTGATGTTCTCAATGAACGTGTGAATACAAATAAATTAAATCAAGTAGGTACTAAACAAGTAAACACACAATACATACTACTTATTACTGCTTTATTTTTTAATATGCGCAAAGATTTTTTAAGAATGTAATTAAAATAAAACATAATTTTAATATAAAACAATATTTATTCCAAATTTAATAAGACCTTGTTTAGACTGCGGGAGTAAAGGGACTTTTCAGTCTCATTCTGGCAGGATAAACAGGGTATATTCTATTCTATAAAAAAAAAAAAGTTCCCTCGCTCATCTGAGGGACATACTATGGAATGAGTACACTACGACACAGACCACAAGCGTCCAACTGTCTGGCTAGGGGACGTTAAACAGAGAGAAGACTAGCGTCTGGCTGTGGGGCTATAAACAGGGAGGAGAACAGCTAACCCTAACCAGTGTAACAGTTGTTTCATTGCTACGAAATAAAAACGGCAGTGAAACACTAATCTTTTATAGATTGTCCCCAGAAAAACCCCTCTTCCCCGTTAATTCAGACCTAGGATGGCGGAAAATGTATGCATGGCGATCGTATATGTCACTTTTCATTATCTCTATTATTCCTAATACATAATGTGCTCGTATATTACCTATATGTTCCACAAGCTTCAGTGTGTTGACTTAATTACCCGAGGAAATTCAGTGGTTCCTACCTATGAAAACAGTTGAGCTCAGGCTTGACTTGTGGCATTGTTCCGATTGATCCCTAAATGTACGAAATTGCTGTTAAAATATATACGAAATCCGTGCTAAAATGTACGAAATCCGTGCTAAAATGTGCGAAATCCCTTCTGAATTCTGAAAAATCCCTTATCCTGCCATGATAGCGAAGGTTCGACTCCCAAAAACGAGGCATACAACAAGTTTATCTTCATTAATCTTTCCTTCTTTTTTTATTTGTTCTCAAAGTTGTCCCTTTTTTTATATTCCGTCAGTTCCGTCTTTGTTCTCATTTATACTGTCCGTTTTTTTTTTTTTGCTTGAGCTTTCCTATCTAGCCTTGTCAAATTCGGTGATTAGTACCCGGGTTATGGAAGAGGTTCCTCAGACTTTGTGATGGCTACTCAATAGCCGAAACTATTTCGGCTGATAATTTTCGCTAATCCTTGTTCCATGTGTAGTGACTAGTGAGTGGGAGTGGTTTAAGTTATGTGCATGTTTAATGATTGAGGTTTGGTGTCGTATTATTTTCGGGGGTTTCTGTTATTAATGTATAGTTAAGTGTGCTGATGTTACTAATGGAACTACTTATGGTCCTCTTTTTTTTTGGACTTAAACTACTAGTCAATGGCATGGTCATTATGGGGGGGTAACCGTTGCTCGCTTCCGCGGTATCTTCAATCTACAAGTGCCCCCTGGGTAGTGCAAAATGAGCAACTTGGCCATGTCATGCGTCCCAATGTAAAAAATTCCGGACACAAAATAGTCCCCCGTTCGGATGTCCGGGTGGCGAGACATGTCAAACTAGTCAACACCATCAGCAAACTAGCCAACACCATCATCAAACTAGTCAATTATCCGTCCTGCAATTGAATGCAGGTGGCTTAACTATACCAAAGAGAGTTGAGTTGGAGCGAATACTATTCAGAGAAGATATAGACGCCTTTTGCATTCAACAAGCCAATCTAACAGAGGATTCTAATATCACAATAAAAGGCTACTCCTTATACATACATCCCAAAGCAAGGAGAATAGCAAGTGGAATCTTAGCAGGAGTAAAAGAAGAACTACAATCAACCTTGAAGATAGTTAAGGAAATGGATGACAATGACAAACTGGAAGTCGCCAAATTGGAAATATGGAAGAACGAAGAGCACTACAAAATCTTCACGTGCTAAAATCCTAAACAAGGTACTCCCGCAGTCTAAACAAGGTCTTATGTTTTTGGTACAGAGTAATTTTATAATTTAAAAGTAAAAACCTTGCTTTTAAAAGTAAAAAAAAAAAAAAAAAA
>NW_007377466.1:460002-506099 GCF_000475195.1 Diaphorina citri
CAGCATTGTAGGATTTTCCCAATATCTCAAAAATCCTAACATCCAATGTTTACCTACCATGCTGGCACCGGTCGCTATGCGCATTTATATGTCATAGCTACTCATTTTCCTAACGAGGCTGAGTGGGCCCCGCAACAGCCAGTTACGGAGTCAATCATTTACATGATACAGATACCTCTAATAAACATCTTCAGAAGAAAAGAAAAAAATCCGAGACGATGAAACCGGGATTTGGTCGATTGCAAAAATATCAAGTTTACTGGTTCACCCTAACATTTCGTACCTCAATCGGAAGGTAAGCTGGGCACTTGTTTCACAGGGCAAACTTTTTCCTCGCCCTTTTCCGCCAAATTTCATTTCTGAGATCTGTAAGCAAACACACAATCAATTTCAGTACACAGTTTATTCTCTAAGGATTTCTAGAACTAGAAAGGATTTTTTTTTTTTTCAAGGTTAGGTAACAAAGTTAGCATCCTAGCCAGCCTAGTTACCACTCCTGCTTTGTAAGCGCTAGGTCGCGGGTTCGATTCTCGATTCGCGCCCTGAACGACTTCAGATCGGAGGACTTCATTTTTTCCTCGCCCTTTTCCGCCAAATTTCATTTCTGAGATCTGTAAGCAAACACACAATCGATTTCAGTACACAGTTTATTCTCTAAGAATTTCTAGAACTAGATTTTTTTTTTCAAGGTTAGGTAACAAAGTTAGCATCCTAGCCATCCTAGTTACCACTCCTGCTTTGTAAGCGCTAGGTCGCGGGTTCGATTCTCGATTCGCGCCCTGAACGACTTCAGATCGGAGGACTTCAGATCTGGAGGTTGTTGATTCGAAGCCAAGTTAATCATAAAAGTTACAGTGAATTCATCGGAGAAAGATATTTGACAAGCATTTTTAACTATGCTCAACACTAAAAATTCTTCTTCCTTTTCAAGCGTGCCGGGAGGCGCGCGAACGTCAAGAGTTCGAAGCGCCGCCCGGCCTATATTATTTCTTCTCGCAGACCACACGAGTCTAACGCTTGAAGTTCCACTCACCTGTTGTACAAGTTCCACTCACCTGTTGTGCAAGTTCCACTCACCTGTTGTACATGAGTTGAAGTAGTTTCCTACTCTTCAAGTAGCGCTCTTCGTTCTTTTGAGCTGCATGAAGCCACGACCTTTTGATTAGAGACCACCTACCCAGGTGTCCCATCAACAGGTCTTCCTTGCTAGGTAGCTCTTCTACATTCTGAAAAAGAAAGGAAAAAAAAAAAAAAATGAAAACATTAAAAAAGCTTTAAAAATAATAATAATAATTAATTCAAAATAGGGGTAGTTTTTAGTTCCACCCTTTTCCTTTTTTGGGTGGAAACCAACTCATATTTTGTTGTCTTTAAAATAGATAAGTATATAATAATAATAACCTACTTTTTTTCAAGAGGTTTGATAGAGGGAACTGTAACAATGGAGGTCTTATTGTCCCGAAAGCAAAGAGAGAAGGAGGACAGGATAGGAGAAAGTCAGAGCGAGAAATATCTGAGGATAAGGCTTGTTCGTTCACCCCAGGCGGGAATCGAACCTGGGACCTTACATGGCAGGCCGCACTACCATCCAAGCTAACTGGCTTTCTTCTTCTTAATGTATTTTTTCTTCTCTTTCTTCAGGCAATCAGATTTCACATTTTCAGAAAAGTTGACTTACTTTTGATTCGTCAGGCAGTAAAGTATTGGTCTCATCTATGTACTTGGGCAGGGGTTGTGGAATACGCATGCTAGTAGCATTAACATCAACATAGTAACTGGGAGGAGGTAGCTTAGCTATCACCTGTGGATTAGAAACAGAATAAGACTTATTACCTAGAGGTTTAGTGAACTGTAGGAATTGGAAAAAGAGCCTTTATGTGAGCTCTTTCACCCAATCAATTCAGTCAATACTCAGCAGATAGGTAGCTACATATGTGTAAAAAAAAGAGTAAACATAAATTTCTTTGACTGTGTTAAGGGAAAAGCACACTCCAAAGCTTAGGGGTAGGGGCAAATAGGATTGGTAAAGCTTAACCTTAGCTACAAAACATAAATAAATTCCTTCCATACCTTAAGCTCAATCTGACTGGGTTCAATTTCGGACATATCCACATCAGGATTCTTTTCTTCTTCTTCTTTTTCTTCTTAATGGATTTTTTCTTCTCTTTCTTCAGGTAATCAGATTTCACATTTTCAGAAAAGTTGACTTACTTTTGATTCGTCAGGCAGTAAAGTATTGGTCTCATCTATGTACTTGGGTAGGGCTATTTCATACACTACTAGCTTTACTGGAGTTTTTGTTTGCTAGTCGGACTTTTTTTTTGAACCTTTATTTAATGATGTATTTTACAGAGTCAGACTTTAAATAAAAATCTATGTGTATCCTTGTGTTGATAAATTCACTGCTGCTTTAAGGTCCTAACTCTTGAATAGATTTGATAAAGGGAACTGTAACAATGGAAGTCTTATCATGCCGAATTCAAAGAGAGAAACAGGGCAGGATAGGAAAAAGTCAGCCAATCCGAGAATGAACCTTTTCTGTTTAGGATAAAGTTCGCCCCGGGCGGGGATCAAACCCGCGAACCCACTTACAAAGCAGGCGTGCATCCTCCATGCAAAGTAGCTTTTCATTTAATCATTCATATGAATGAATAGATCTTTAAAAAAATACCACCAAGTAATAATACTTATTAATTTTTCTTCCTTTTTTTCAATAGAAATTGGCGGCATCCATCGATCCTAAGACCAAGAAGAATCCTCAGGTCTACATGGACATCAAGATCGGGAAACAAGAAGTAGGCCGTATCACGATTCAGCTCAGATACGACCTCGTTCCGAGAACGGCCGAAAATTTCCGATGTCTGTGTACACATGAGAAGGGGTTTGGCTATCAGGGGAGCAGCTTTCATCGAATTATCCCTGACTTTGTATCCTTTATGACAAAACATCAATCTCTAAAATCGAGGTTTTCAAATTTAGGTTCGATTTCGCCGCGGGTGGGAATCGACAATCGAACTAGTTGCCTAGCGCTTAGAAGGCAATTTATCTTTTTTAGTGCGAACATCTTCCCTGCATTGTTAAAGCGCTTAAAAAAAAAAAAAAAAAAAAGTGGACTATCCAATTTGGAATCATCCCGACCATCCGAGCTGTCCAATGCAGAGAGATATTTGTTGGCAGACGAGTTGAATCCAAAGGAGTTTTCTCTTGAATCACTGGAAAAGAAAAGTCAATTTAATATTACAATTTTCAAGCAATATTGCATTTGTTTAATATCTGGATGGGTGAACATCTGGACAATCAAATGTTGCTAGCTGTCTAAGCCCCACTCAGGCTGGGCGGGCTAGTGTGAGGAAGCAGGTAGCCTGCCACTGAATGGAATGCAAAACTTCCATCATTAAAAACCCAAACAGTCATATGTCATACAGTGACCCCTCACTGGTATCTTAAACCCCTACCTAACTAACACTGAAATAAACACTTACTGGTATCTTCTAATCAGGGCTCTGTCTTGGACAATGTTGAGCTGCGAATCAGAAAACATATCGCGGTCATACAGTGACCCCTCACTGGTATCTTAAACCCCTACCTACTTCTAACACTGAAATAAACACTTACTGGTATCTTCTAATCAGGGCTCTGTCTTGGACAATGTTGAGCTGCGAATCAGAAAACATATCCTCTTCATCATGTTCTTCCTCATCGAACAAACTTGACTCGGAAGTGCTGTCTTCATTTGCCTTCTTCTCGGTCAATCCTTTCAACGCTCCGTAGAATCTAAAACGAGCCTCTCCCACTTCATCTTTCTCTTCTTCTAGTTGGACTTCTGGTTCGACAACTTCTCTCTCTCGTCGTTCGAAGACACTGTCATCGAATGGGTTGTGTTTGGACTTTTCTCCGTAGTTTGCCTTGTGTGATGGGGTAGATGACAGACGTCTTTTCTTGCCCATCTTTTAGCCTGGGTGTTCTATGATTGAGGGGGGTAACTGGAACGAATATCGACGGGTGTTTGAGTAATTATCCACAAATTTAACACAAATCGGACAAATTAAATGGGTTGTGTTTGGCCTTTTCTCCGTAGTTTGCCTTGTGTGATGGGGTAGATGACAGACGTCTTTTCTTGCCCATCTTTTAGCCTGGATGTTCTGTGATTGAGGGGGGTAACTGGAACGAATATTGACGGGTGTTTGAGTAATTATCCACAAATTTAACACAAATCGGACAAATTTCAACTGAAACTAGAAACTTTTTGAAATTTTAAAAAATTTGAATGGCCGGAGATCGAACTCAGCCCATCCGGATTAATAAATTATCAGGATTCGGATTAATAAATTAATGCTTTTAACGGATCTGAAACATATGCAGACATGAAGAGAGAGACATCTGATAGAGTAAAATGGAAAGCTATCTTTTTATTATCTTTTTAACACCACTAAAGTTAGGTTAAGTAATTTTAGATATATTTTTTTTTTCTCCTTCTTTTTCTTTTCTTTTCTAACTGACGTTGTACAATTGTATTCATTGAAATGTTGTATTTTTAATGTTATATTATGCACAATAAAAATAAATTGAATTGAATCTCAGGATTGAAAAAGATGATGATGAACGGCCGATCTTACTACTAAGAGTTCACACAATGTCAAGGGTTTTCTTTGACGTCACCCATTTGATTTACACAGGCAACAGTATTTCTTGAACTCTGGATTAACTTGAAAACTCTCTGCCTTAGTCCGGCCACCAACTATCAGGTAGACCTGACAGGCGGACCTATGCAGGCGTACCTGTCAGGTCTATACCTGACTCGGCCACAGAAGGCGGGGTCGAGTGGAGAGTTCACACAATGTCAAGGGTTTTCTTTGATGTCACCCATTTGATTTACACAGGCGAGAGTATTTCTTGAACTCTGGATTAACTTGAAAACTCTCTTCCTTAGGCCGGCCACAAACTATCAGGTAGACCTGACAGGCGGACCTATGCAGGCGTACCTGTCAGGTCTATACCTGACTCGGCCACAGAAGGCGGGGTCGAGTGGATTGGAACACATCACATACCTTCAGGCACACTCCATTTGTCAAGGGTTTAGGCATTGCCTTGTCCTTGGGATCAATTTAATTTGAAGAAACCCATTTACTGATGGAAATTTGTAATGAAAGGACTGGCTCAGACTTTATAAACACCCTGTACAAAACATCTGCTATTATGTACACATATGTATAGGTACCTATGTACACATAGTGTCAATACCCACGATTAGCATACAATATAACAGTACCTACCTGCTTATACCTAGAACCAGTGCGTAGTCAGTACTACCTATTCACACTTACTATCCAGACATCTGTACCTAGGCAATACTACTACCTGTGTACCTGTACCTACCTACACAAACTCATGTTATACCTATTATGTATCTCTCTATACCTTGTTACCTACCCATGTGAAATATTTTCTCGGAACGGCTGGCTTTCTCCTATCCTGTCTTTCTTCTCTTTCCGATATCGGGACAATAAGCCCTTAGCAGTTACAGCTACCTACCTATGTACACATAGTGTCAATACCCACGATTAGCATACAATATAACAGTACCTACCTGCTTATACCTAGAACCAGTGCGCAGTCAGTACTACCTATTCACACTTACTATCCAGACATCTGTACCTAGGCACTACTACTACCTATGTACCTGTACCTACCTACACAAACTCATGTTATACCTATTATGTATCTATCTATACCTAGTTACCTATCCATGTGATGTCCATGATAATTTATAATCTATAATTATAAGCAAGTACTTCACAACGTAAAGGCCGATACCCACTATGTCACTATAGTGCAAGGCGCACTCCAGTTATCATACAATCTAAATTCAAGTGCGAAAATTCGGGGATCATAATGACTTTTTCCTTTGAAAATAGATGGCTAGAAAACCAAATATTGAAGAGCCAGCCTAGTTAGCTTGGTTGGTAGTGCGTCTGCCTTGTAAGCGCTAGGCCGCGGGTTCGATTCCCGCCCGGGGCGGATTTTTTAAAAATTTGAAATTTGAAAGCCACCAAAAACGAAATGTTGTTTGTTTGAGAAGGTGGCAACTTTTTGAAAGATATGCGCGGTACGCGCGCTAAAAGCATGTGCTAACTTCACATTGTACTCAATAGCGCCAAATTTTTAAATTTGTAAACAAACCCCAAAATCAATCCGGAAAAGCGGTGATTTTTCCTGACGTATTTTCATTTTGTGAATTTGTGTTCATTTCATCTGAAAGTTCTTGTTTTGCGTAAATTTTACAGGTAAGTGATAAATTTGTTTACCTTTAATACTGCTAACCGTGTAAGTATTGAATGATCCAAAATTTTATAATGAAAGGACTGGCTCAGACTTTATAAACACCCTGTACAAAACATCTGCTATTATGTACACATATGTATAGTTGTATAGGTACCTATGTACACATAGTGTCAATACCCACGATTAGCATACAATATAACAGTACCTACCTGCTTATACCTAGAACAGTTACTGATCAGTGAACCTCTTCTACAAGTTATGAGTGAACTACAGAACTTTATCAGAAAAAGGGCCTGTGCGGCACCCTCAATTACCCAATAGGGTTCATAAATGAACCAGCTTATTTCCTTTATACCCTGAAGTTGTGTACCAAATTTTATCAATGTTTGACAAATTGTTCAAGAGTTATTGATGATACTAATTTTTCCCCGAGGTTCATTTTATTAAGCCTGCTTCACATGCTAAAATTTTTCTCATGATTAGATTGCATGACAAATCCAACATTTTCAGAAATCCATTTTCTATAAGTGGACTAACTGCTCAAGAACACACTGCTAGTAGTTTTGAAAAGTCTAAAGTGACATTCCACCTGAATTTCTGAATAATATGTCTTTTGTTTCCAGGATTCATGTGAAAATATGATCTGAACGACAGGAGATTTGTGTTAAATTGTTAGACCTCTTGGCATCATTAGATGTTGATTGAATAAAGCAGAAGCTAAGAATGGCTGCAAACCAGAAAAGGATTAGTAAGTGGACTAACTGCACAAGAACATGCTGCTAGTAGGTTTGAAAAGAGTAAAGTGACATTTCACCTGAATTTCTGAATAATATGTCTTTTGTTTCCAGGATTCATGTGAAAATATGATCTGAACGACAGGAGATCTGTGTTAAATTGTTAGACCTCTTGGCATCATTAGATGTTGATTGAATAAAGCAGAAGCAAAGAATGGCTGCAAACCAGAAAAGGATTATTTATGTTGGTAAGAATATGATTGATTAAAAAATAATAATAATAAAAAAAATGTGAGTTCCATCCTTGGTCTGGCTGTAATTTAATTCCAGTGGAAAATATTTCAACAAGTTACTTTGTGAGGTGTTTTCTTTCAAAGTTCTTTTCCAAGTTTTAAATTTGAATAGGTTCTCAGCTGCACGACAAATAACTATAGGTAAGTTTCAATTTCTTTCTCTCATCAGGTGGTCTTGCAGAGGAAGTGGACGATAAAGTTCTCAATGCTGCATTTATGATGTTCGTTCTCGGAACGGCTGGCTTTCCTCCTATCCTCTCTTCATTCTCTCTTCGATTTCGGGACGATAAGACCATAGCAGTTACAGTTCCCTCTGTCAAACCTCTTTAAAAAAATTGAAGACAACAACCTGAGCTTCTAGTTGGCACCAAACAGGTTTAGAAATATTTTCTCGGAACGGCTGGCTTTCTCCTATCCTGTCTTTCTTCTCTTTCCGATATCGGGACAATAAGCCCTTAGCACTTACCGCCTTTTACAAGTTTTAAATTTGAATAGGTTCTCAGCTGCATCACAAATAACTATAGGTAAGTTTCAATTTCTTTCTCTCATCAGGTGGTCTTGCAGAGGAAGTGGACGATAAAGTTCTCAATGCTGCATTCATTCCATTCGGAGATCTGGTGGATATTCAAATGCCTCTTGATTATGAGACGGAAAAACATCGTGGCTTTGCCTTTATTGAATATGAAAATGCCCAGGATGCAGCAGCGGCAATAGATAACATGAATGATTCAGAACTGTTACGGAGTCAATCATTTACATGATACAGATACCTCTAATAAACATCTTCAGAAGAAAAGAAAAAAATCCGAGACGATGAAACCGGGATTTGGTCGATTGCAAAAATATCAAGTTTACTGGTTCACCCTAACATTTCGTACCTCAATCGGAAGGTAAGCTGGGCACTTGTTTCACAGGGCAAATTTTTTCCTCTCAGAACTGTTTGGCCGCATAATCCGTGTGAACCTTGCCAAGCCACAGAAAGTTCAGCAAACCTCATCGAAGCCAGTGTGGGCTTCAGATACCTGGCTGCAGAAACATGCTGGTGAAACTTTGGATCCCGAGAATCAAATAGATCCAGCTGAGGTGATTACCTACTTATTTCATACACTACTAGCTTTACTGGAGTTTTTATTTGCTAGTCGGACTTTAAATAAAAATCTATGTATATCCTTGTGTTGATAAATTCACTGCTGCTTTAAGGTCCTAACTCTAGAATAGATTTGATAGAGGGAACTGTAACAATGGAAGTCTTATCATGCCGAATTCAAAGAGAGAAGGAGGACAGGACAGGAGAAAGCCAGCCGTTCTGAGAGCGAACATTATCTGTTTAGGATAAAGTGCGCTCCGGGCGGGAATCAAACCCGCGACCGACCAACCCACTTACAAAGCAGGCGTGCATCCTCCATGCAAAGTAGCTTTTCATTTAATCATTCATATGAATGAATAAATCTTTAAAAAAAATACCACCAAGTAATAATACTTATTAATTTTTCTTCCTTTTTTTTCAATAGAAATTGGCGGCATCCATCGATCCTAAGACCAAGAAGAATCCTCAGGTCTACATGGACATCAAGATCGGGAAACAATGAATAGATTTGATAGAGGGAACTGTAACAATGGAAGTCTTATCATGCCGAATTCAAAGAGAGAAACAGGACAGGATAGGAAAAAGCCAGCCTTTCCGAGAATGAACCTTATCTGTTTAGGATAAAGTTCGCCCCGGGGCGGGGATCAAACCCGCGACCGACCAATCCACTTACAAAGCAGGCGTGCATCCTCCATGCAAAGTAGCTTTTCATTTAATCATTCATATCAATGAATAGATCTTTAAAAAAAATACCACCAAGTAATAATACTTATTAATTTTTCTTTCTTTTTTCAATAGAAATTGGCGGCATCTATCGATCCCAAGACCAAGAAGAATCCTCAGGTCTACATGGACATCAAGATCGGGAAACAAGAAGTAGGCCGTATCACGATCCAGCTCAGATACGACCTCGTTCCGAGAACGGCCGAGAATTTCCGATGTCTATGTACACATGAGAAGGGGTTTGGCTATCAGGGGAGCAGCTTTCATCGAATTATCCCTGACTTTGTATCCTTTATGGCAAAACATCTCTAAAATCGAGGTTTTCAAATTTAAACCAGCCAGCCTCGTTAGCTTGGATGGTAGCGCGTCTGTCTTGTACGCGCTAGGTCGCGGGTTCGATTCCCGCCCGGGGGGGATTTTATCCTAAACGGATAAAGTTCGTTCTCGGAATGGTTGTTATTGTGTTGCGGCTTCAGCTGTTGCCCGATGGTGATGGTAGAATAAAGAAAGCATATCTTTTTTTTTCACCTGCCATACACCGGGTTGATGGTCTCTAACCATGTGCAATTAGCCCGTCCTGAACCGCAGTCAACCATCGTGAGGACTTGTGCTTATTCTTTAAAAGCAGAGAGAACCCTTTGAGGAACTGCCAGCTAGCTAGGCTGGTTACGGTACCGTTAGCTGTTCTCCCTGTTTATAGTCCCACAGCTAGACACTAATCTACTCTCTGTTGAACGTCCCCTAGCCAGACTGGGCATAAGTGTTCTTCGCTTTTTTTTTTTAACTCGCTTCACTCAGATGTGTCAAGGCGGGGACTTCACAAATCACAACGGAACCGGCGGGAAATCCATCTACGGGAATAAATTCGAGGATGAGAACTTCATTTTGAAACACACCGGGCCTGGAGTTTTGTCCATGGCTAACTCTGGTCCTAATACAAATGGGTCGCAGTTCTTTTTATGTACGACCAAGACTGAATGGTAAGTAGAACTATACTACTTCATGTTCACATTAGGAGTCGAGGTTTTTTTTTTTTTTTTTTTTTTTTTTTTTTTTTTTTTCATAAAATCCCCTACAGACCATGAATTATTACAAAATGTATTAAATAATATTTATCAATGGTGTCAAGCCAATAAACTAGTTTTGAATGTAAATAAATGCAAGGTCATAACCTACCATCATAAGAAAAATCCATCCCTGTATAACTACGAAATAAACGGGACCAAACTACCTAGAGTTAATGAATGTAGAGACCTAGGAGTGTTATTCCAATCCGATTTTAGATTTAACAACCATTACTCCAACATTAAAAATAAGGCACTCCGGGTCTTGGGATTTATTAACAGAAACTCGAGAGATTTTAAAGATCCTTTAACCTATAAAGTCCTTTACTTCACTCTCGTCAGACCTATTCTAGAGTATGCTTCCCAAGTCTGGTCACCTCAATATAAAGAACATATTGACTTTCTTGAAATGGTCCAGCGAAAATTCCTAAAGTCATTAGCATATAAACAAAAAATAAAACCTAAAAACATATTCAATCACTGTGATTATAACCTCGTTTTAAGAACCAATAATATGACTACTCTTGAAAAGAGAAGACAGGCTTATGATCTAATATTTTTTTACAAAATAATGAATCATAAGGTATACTTACCCGAACTGGCCTTTTCTCCGTAGTTTGCCTTGTGTGATGGGGTAGATGACAGACGTCTTTTCTTGCCCATCTTTTAGCCTGAGTGTTCTATGATTGAGGGGGGTAACTGGAACGAATATCGACGGGTGTTTGAGTAATTATCCACAAATTTAACACAAATCGGACAAATTTCAACTGAAAATTAGAAACTTTTTGAAATATTGAAATTTTAAAAATTTGAAAGCCACCAAAAACGAAATCTTGTTTGTTTGAGAAGGTGGCAACTTTTTGAAAGATGAATGCGCGTTACGCGCGCTAAAAGCATGTGCTAACTTCACATTGTACTCAATAGCGCCAAATTTTTAAATTTGTAAACAAACCCCAAAAGCCCAAAATCCGGAAAAGCGCCGGTGATTTTTCCTGACGTTATTTTCATTTTATGTTCATTTCCTCTGAAAATTCTTGTTTTGCGTAAATTTTACAGGTAAGTGATAAATTTGTTTACCTTTAATACTGCTAACCGTGTAAGTATTGAATGATCCATAGATTTGCAACAGGATCATGAATTTAAAAGTTAGGTACTGATCAGTGAACCTCTTCTACAAGTTCTGAGTGAACTACAGAACTTTACCAGAAAAAGGGCCTGTGCGGCACCCTCAATTACCCAATAGGGTTCATAAACGAACCAGCTTATTTCCTTTATGCCCTGAAGTTGTGTACCAAATATTATCAATGTTTGATAAATTGTTCAAGAGTTATTGATGATACTAATTTTTCCCCGAGGTTCATTTTATTAAGCCTGCTGCTTCACATGCTAAAATTTTTCTCATGATTAGATTGCATGACAAATCCAACATTTTGAAATCCATTTTATGTAAGTGGACTAACTGCACAAGAACACGCTGCTAGTAGGTTTGAAAAGTCTAAAGTGACATTCCACCTGAATTTCTGAATAATATGTCTTTTGTTTCCAGGATTCATGTGAAAATATGATCTGAACGAAAAGTTAGGGTAAAAGGACACTCAAATAAGCATCATTCAACAGGATAAGGAAAGTCGTGTGATGTTCACACTAGATTTTTTTTTTTCTTCATGTTTCAGAAATGTGGAACGAAGAGTGGCAAGCCGACGGAAAAGATCACGATATCATCTTGTGGAGAGATGCAATAGAATCAATAGATGAACTGCTTCGCGCCCATCTTGTAAGCTCTAGGGGGCGAGTTCGATTCCCGCCTGGGGCGTACTTTGTCCTAGACAGATAAGGTTCATTCTCGGAATGGGCTGTTCGTCTCGTATTCTGTCCTTCTTTCGATTTCGGGACGATGAGACGTCCTTTGTTACAGTTCCCTCTATCAAACACTTTGAGGAGCCACTTTGAAAGAGTAACGACCAGTGACGGCATTACAAGTTAAAGAGACGATCAATGATAAATAATAATAGATTGGGTGAAAGACTTACAGGGTGCGCCAGAAAAACACTGACAACAGCTCAGGGTAGGTAGATCTCATCATTTCCAACAAGGTTCTGTGGGTCATTTTCCTAACTTGGGATTCGTTTCCGAAAAATGTCCAAAAAACCACTTCTTAAAAAAATGCAGACCTTGTGTCAGTTTTTAGGTCATAACTTTTTCATTTTAATCGATAAACTGTTTTTGTTAAAACTACAGGCCAGAGCACAAAATATTGACCCGAATAGATCTGATCTCCGATTTCCAAAGTTCAGGTTTGATGCGTTTTTTCAAGCTCAAAAAAGATTTTCCTTGTTATGTCCGATTTTTACGTTACGAAACACGCGGTTTTTGTCCGAAGAAATTTTGGAGCATTGGTCTCCATCTTTCAGGAAAACTTGCACTTTGTTCAAGGATCAGAATGAGACCTTATTTGCCTTTTTAACTCACGTCCTTCCCAGCGAAACAACCACTTAACTACCTGAAAAAATTCACGAGGCTAGAAAATTACTGGCGCAACCTGTATATTGCTGTGATACCCACTTCATCACAAAGAACACACATTTTTCACATTATTTTAGGAACATCTGATATAAAATATAACATCTTTAAATCTGTACAAAAATACCGTCGTTTTAATTTTAGTCCATAGGTCTTTGTAACTACACGAACATATCTGATATGAAATCTGCAATAGTTGATTTTAGAGTAAGAAATATAGAAAGAAAAAACACAGGCTCAATTTTCCAAAATAAAATTGGTTATAGGGGTAACAGCATTTCTACAATATAATTCAATCTCTCCATACAAGGACCACATTAGTAAATGCACAGGTTTCAAGCTTTACAAAATATACTTAGCATTAAACACAAAAAACTCTAAATGGTGGGTTTCACCAATGACTTAATGAGAGATTTCACTAATGGGAGAATTTTTAATGATCCAAAAAGGAGGAGTTTTTAAAAACTTCTGATAGGATCATTAAAAATTCTCCCATTTGTGAAATCTTTCATTTTGGTGAAATCCACCATAACTATTTAATTTTCAAATACATTATTAAATTAAATTTGATTGTACCATTTAGTGGTACACGACGCGACGAGGCGAGAAATTTATCGTCTCGAAATTTACGAGACGAGAAATATATATTGTCTCGTCTCGCGGGACGAGCAATGGATTTTGTTTCGTCTCAAAATCACTGATTTCTTGTCCTCGTCTCGTCTCGTTATTTTACACAAGACGACGAATTTCTCGTCTTATCTTGCGGGCATCACTAGTAGCATACAATAAACTCTAGGGGAAAACATTAACTTTTCTCAATACATTATTAAAATAAATTGGATTAATAAATTAAGATAACAATTTCATAAATACTCTCCTACCTACTTAAATACTACCAACGTATTGCACTTGTCTGAGGTACCTGAAATACACAGCGCAGCGTGTAAATAGAGTTTTGAACAAATATTTTCAACACCAGCTCCATGTAGGTACATACCTTGACTAAACTCAAATTAAATGCATTGGGCAGGGAAATATTTCGGGAGGGAATGCTGAGTTTAAAGTACCTAAATAAATGGATAAATAAATCATAGCAAAATATATTTTATTTCAACTAGATCCAAAGAAATTCGTATACTGGACGAATCTATTGTCAAATAAATGCAAAAAACACCATTGACCATTCATTGGTGAGTAGCGGTAATATTACTCAAGTTCTAATTTATTGCAGAGAATGCCTTAAGCCCATAGGCATTGATCAAACTTCATTTGTTTGTAAAAATAACGTCTTCAAAATTTTCAAATAAATAAACTTCATTTATATTTGAATAATATTCTAGCATTTTTAAATATTGTAGCTGCTTGAATAATATTCTAGATCTAGCAATATCTACCAATAATTTTACATTTACTTTGAACAACTAGGCCATAAGTAAAATAATCGTTAGCACTTCATTGCTACAAAAATAAATATAACTTTATTTGGAATCGAATAAATAACTTTAAATAAATCTTCAAGTTTGGAATGTACAAGACATTTGCTACAAACTACAATAAATAGGTATGACTTTATAGAAAAAAATGACAAATTAGTTAATCTCAAGCATTAGATAACAACAACAACTTTATATAGATCTTTATGTTTGGAATGTAAATATAAGATATAAGGCTACAAACTACAATCAATAGGTATGACTTTATAAAGACCTTTATGTTTGGAATGTAAAGACTATTGTAAACTATCACATTTTTCATTGGAATGTAAAAACAAAAGAAGGCTTTCAGATTTAAAGTCTTAAAGGCCGGGCAACAATCAGTGTTCATAATTACTAATCTTGATTTAGGCCATCTGATTGGTTGATTTTAAACTTTTCAGCCAATCAGATTGGTTAATCCAAGAGTTCAACTTAAACCGAGTTTAAACTAACTTTGTGGATCCGGTCATAACCTGACTTGTTAGCAGAATAGCTAACTTCTTGAATTAGAAATGATTTCAGGAAAATTGGTATATTCAATTATGTCAATAAGAATATTTTTTTTTGTTAAACAAAGCATCTTGTTTGACGAAAAGGTATCTCTCAAAATTAAACATTATTTAAACAAAAAATTAAACTTTCCCGTAGGATAAGGAAAGTAAAAAGTAGGTGTAGTATAACTACACCAGAAAAAATATTAAACAAAAAAGGTGTTCTAAAAAAAATATACACTGTTATACAAAAATTATGTAAAATAAATTAAACAATATAGATACTCTATCTAGGTAGGCTTGCCAAATATCCGAAATGTCGATTCGGGACGCGGGGACGCGCGCGTCCCGAATTTTTCCTGGGGCAAAATCGGGAATTCGGGACAAAACGCCCCAAAATGAAAAACTGAACGGAACGCCGGGACACCCCTTGAAATTCGGGACTGTCCCGGCCAATTCGGGACGTTTGGCAAGCCTAAGTTAGGGCTGATTGAGAGGCTGACGAAACACACTGACCCCGTCTGTATACGGGAAAAGGCGAAACACAGGAAAAGGTAAAGAGGAAGGAGGAGGAGAAGAAGAACAAGAAGGAGGAGAAGAAGAAGAAGAAGAAGCAGAAAAAGAAGTCACGTTAATAGTTTCATATACCCGTACAT
The DNA here is from genome assembly GCF_000475195.1 of Diaphorina citri. Classification (NCBI taxonomy): domain Eukaryota; kingdom Metazoa; phylum Arthropoda; class Insecta; order Hemiptera; family Psyllidae; genus Diaphorina; species Diaphorina citri. Next base: position 475,328 of record NW_007377466.1, read on the forward strand.
AGCATACACTGAGGGGGGAAAAATGGTGATAGAGTAGATAGAGTGCCACAAGTTTAGGGTGGAAGAATTCTATTATTGGGTTACTTCCCCTGATTTAGGTTGTTGGAATGCTATATTATAGTGTCGAGCTTCCCGATATAGAGTTCAATATTAGAGTGCCGGAACTCAGTCCACCGATTGGGCTGCCGGCGCTCTAGTTTTTTTCTCAGTATAGTTACATATGTATAGATGTATACCCGTACAAAAATGTAGCATGTAGCATATTATGCAGATCCTCAGGTAGGGTGTAACATTGGCTTATGCACTGATTGTTGTCTTATATGCTACTGGTCGTAATATAATGGCATTTTGGCCTTGAATTGCATAATGATAATAAACACCGTGCAAGCTCTATGAGCTATGACTGTCGAGAGTCGAGATTACAGTAGGTATTGATCATAATCATAATGTATGGTGTCAATCATCTAGTGTGGGGTGATAATAGGTAAGGATAAGATAGGTACATAATTATTAAGATACCGTAAATTAAAATGGCTTGCACCTAATAAACTTGGCCTAACTCACTGCCGATGCGGTACGCTTTGTGGTGAGTAGGATCACTTCGGAAGGAAAAGACTAAAAGTGAGCATCACACTTGCACGCGGCGCCGCTGGATAGAGATCCCAGATTTGATTTTCTTTTCTTTTTAAAAAAAGAGGTTTGACAGAGAGAACTGTAACTGCTAAGGTCTTATCGTCCCGAAATCGAAGAGAGAAGGAAGACAGGATAGGAGAAAGCCAGCCGTTCCGAGAACGAATATTATCCCATCAGGATAAAATCAGCCCCGGGCGGGAATCGAACCCGCGGCCTAGCGCTTACAAGGCAGACGCACTACCAACTAAGCTAACTAGGCTGGCCTACTGAACTTTTGGGGGAACCCAGGGCAAGACTCTCCTACCGATGACATAATTCTAGGGGAACTCAGGGCCGGACGCGCCTACCTGATAATATTCTTGTGCGTCTCAAACGCAAGCAACAACTGTTCATCCTCAGTAACAAAATTCATCTTGTTTTCCTTCAACATCACGTGACGGAGATCGGCATTTTCCGTGCGAGCTCGGTTGAGTTCGTTCTCGAGGGATTCTAGCTGACCGACGAATTAAGAAAGAAGCTTTATTGAAGGAAAGAAGGAAGGAAGGAAGTTTTAAGGTTTTACGACAATTTTGCATTTAGTTCTTCTTGCAGTTTTATCTATTGTTATTTCACACCTGACTTAAATAGGTGCCCCCTACTTGTGGTACATCATGTCAAAGATCTTAGAGAATGGAGTACTTTGGTACAAGTTTGAGCTCGATCCGACAACTAGGGCCGGAGTTATGGCCTATTCAATTTTTCATTTTCCATGTTCTCCCGCCAATAGGGGAAGAACCAAAAATGGGACATAAATATCGATTGGTGATTTGTGTTTTAAATTAGGTCCTCAACCGCTCTCACCTGATTGGTGCTCATCTTGTTGCACATTTCATACACGGTGTTCACATCTTCCTGCGTCTTCCTAGCCTACAGCAGTTGACTCGCGACTTTATGAACAGGCTGTATTCTATTCAAATCTCTTACCTGACTGGTGCTCACCTTGTTAATTTAACTTATGGTGGATTTCACCAAGTACTTGACGAGAGATTTCACTAATGGGAGAATTTTTAATCACCCAAAAAGGAGCTTTTAATGATCCAAACAGGACCTTTTAAAAACTCCTTTTTGGGTTATTGAAAACTCTTTTTTGGATCACTAAAAACTCCTTTTTGAACGATTAAAAACTCATTTTTGGATTATTGAAAACTCATTTTTGGACGATTAAAAATTCTCCCATTAGAAAAATCTCTCATTAAGTCATCGGTGAAATCCACCATTAACCCTCTGAGTTCTCTCACCTGATTGGTGCTCATCTTGTTGCACATTTCGCACACCGTGTTCACATCTTCCTGCGTCTTCCTAGCCTGCAACAGCTGACTGGCCTGTATAAGGGGGGACAGTTGCTCGTTAATTTCCCCGTCCGCCATTTTGTTATCGCGGGTGAACTGTTCTAGATGGGACAGGTTGTAGCGAATCTGCATACCACGGGTCCAATGACAGAGCTCCTTCCGAAGCAGGAGGTTGTTGAGGGAACTGGCCCCTATGTAGTAGTACAGCTGGAAAAGGGAATTTGAATTTTTTTTAATGACCCCTCAGAACAATTTTTTTGTCTAATTATGCGCTCAGAGGCTGACGAAAAACGCCAACCCCGTCTGAATACGGGAAAAGGCGAAGAATAAGAAGAGGAGGCGCTTTAACATTTTAGTTGGTCGTTCGCGCCGCAATCTTCGTTATATTATATACGGTGGTATAGGTCCAATATGTTCAGGTAATCCATGACGGAGTCCACACTGGCGGGTGTATTGCATAGGGATGGAGTGGGATTATATGTACGGCAGTCAGCTCCCATGGCGTAGTGGTCACTGCGCTCACCTTGCACGCGGGAGACCCGGGTTCGATTCCCGGCGGGGTCAAGAAATTTGTATCATGCAAATGATTGATTTTGTGACTGGCTGTTGCGGGGCCCACTCAGCCTCGTGAGGATAATGAGTAGCTATGACCCTATGACATATAAATGCGCATAGCGACCGGTGCCAGCATGGAAGGTAAACATTGGATTTTAGGATTATTGAGATATTGGGAAAATCCTACAATGCTGCAGTGAGTACCAAAGTTGTGATAAAAATACATGGGATTTTAGGATTATTGAGATATTGGGAAAATCCTACAATGCTGCAGTGAGCACCAAAGTTGTGATATAATAACACAAATAAACTGCATTTACAATTATGTACGGCGCACCGGTTCATGGATTGGACAGGAACAGATAACGTGTTTTACCGAAAGTAGTTCACCACACTCGCACTCGGACGGAGGACATTTTGTAAAGAGAAAGGATTTAAAAAGAGGTTTGATAGAGAGAACTGTAAACTGCTAAGGTCTTACCGTCCCGAAAGCGAAGAGACAAGGAAGACCGGACACGAGAAAGCCAGCCGTTCCGAGAACGAAAGTTGATCACTTTTTTTTCTCTTTTTTTTGTATATGTTTTAATGTTCTAAGCAATTTTAATTGTATTATGGAACAAATAAATTACCAAATTACCTGTTTGAACACCTGGTTAATGATCTCCATATCAATCCCATGGAGTACCAGGAGCTTGTAGAAGCTCATCAGCAGAGCTTGCAGATCCCCGGGACTCGAACCCACGGACTCTGAGCGTCCGAGACGACTAGGTTTACCGGAACTCATCACGGGAATGGATTCGAATTCCAAGATGGCCGGAATGACGATGGAGTTGATTTTCTCTTCCATGAATCTGACTACCGCCTGGGGAAACCAATAAAGTTGAATAAAGCAAGTTTCTTGTTTTGAATTTAGTTTCTCTGTTGTTGTTGTTGTTGTTGTTGTTGTAGCGGCTTTAGCTAAAGCCGAAAGGTGATGACATACTCGTAAAAGAGAAAATATCTTTTATCAGCCATCTCTTCTCTCCTTTTCTATTTGACCCATTTATGCCCGGGACAGCAAGTGAGCGTATTTGGATTAACCTTGGTTTAGATCAAGGATAAACGATCAGCTGACCTTAATCGGGGTCCACAAGTAAAAAAAAAACGAAAAAAAAAAAAAAAAAAAAAAAAAAACCGAACTCAATAGATGAAAAGCGGCTTTAGCTAAAGCCGAAAGGTGATGACAGAGTCGTAATAGAGAAAATATCTTTTATCAGCCATCTCTTCTCTCTTTTTCTTTTCGACCCATTTATGCCCGGGACAGTAAGTGAGCGTATTTGGATTAACCTTGGTTTAAATCAAGGATAAACGATCAGCTGACCTTAATCGGGGTCCACAAGTAAAAAAAAAAAAAAGCCCCGGGCGGGAATCGAACCCGCGGCCTAGCGCTTACAAGGCAGACGCACTACCAACTAAGCTAACTAGGCTGGCCTACTTTTGGGGGAACCCAGGGCAAGACTCTCCTACCGATGACATAATTCTAGGGGAACTCAGGGCCGGACGCGCCTACCTGATAATATTCTTGTGCGTCTCAAACGCAAGCAACAACTGTTCATCCTCGGTCACGAAATTCATCTTGTTCTCCTTCAACATCACGTGACGGAGATCGGCATTTTCCGTGCGAGCTCGGTTGAGTTCGTTCTCGAGGGATTCTAGCTGACCGACGAATTTCTCCATTTGAAGGTTGGTGTTCTGGTTGAGAATTTCCGAGCGGAGCATTGAGATGTCCTTGCGTAGGCGGAGATTTTCCGACTGTGCGTCTCAAACGCAAGCAACAATTGTTCATCCTCGGTCACGAAATTCATCTTGTTCTCTTTCAACATGACGTGACGGAGATCGGCATTTTCCGTGCGAGCTCGGTTGAGTTCGTTCTCGAGGGATTCTAGCTGTCCGACAAATTTCTCCATTTGAAGGTTGGTGTTCTGGTTGAGAATTTCCGAGCGGAGCATTGAGATGTCCTTGCGTAGGCGGAGATTTTCCGACTCGACTTCCGCCATCTGAAATAAGGGGAAGCAAGAGACATGAGTGTTGGTAACTCTAAAGTTATGTCCAAACATAATCGGTTGCCAGCCTAGTTAGCTTAGTTGGTAGTGCGTCTGCCTTGTAAGCGCAAGGCCGCGGGTTCAATTCCCGCCCGGGGCGGATTTTATTCTGGTGGGATAATGTTCGTTCTCGGAACGGCTGGCTTTCTCCTATCCTGTCTTCCTTCTCTCTTCGATTGGTAACTCTAAAGTTATGTCCAAACATAATCGACAGTCGGTCGACTATGTGTGGACTGTGGACACATAAAGGCCAGGAAAATAATTTGATAATTTGAGTTTGAGTTTAAAAACTTAATTTAAGAGCGCTAGAATGAAATAATAATGAAAATCAGCCAATCAGACTGCTCAGTCTTTTTCTTTTAAGGTTTGATAGAGGAAACTATAATTGCTAAGGTCTAATCCGTTCCGGAATCAAAAAGAGGATAAGATAGGAGAAAGCCAGCCGTTCCGAGAACGAACCTTATCCGTTTAGGATAACATTCGCCCCGGGCGGGAAATTTTGCATTTGATTTAGATGTTTGTTTGTCTCGGTCCGATTTTGTTGAAATTTGGTGCATGAGTTTATAAGATCAAGGCACGTCGATCCTTGAAATTTGGGGCCCCCAGAACAGAGTGGGGCCGATTTTGTGGTCCGCACGTTTCAGAGTGCAATAGATGAGCCATCATCATAAACCCTTGTGTTCTTTCTATAAAAATACATTGGTCAAAAGGCTCAAATTCCAGGCCTTTTTCTTACCTGATAGATCCACACCCCGGTGTCGGACAACACCTGTCGGTACTCCCGGAAGTCGAAGTTCGCCAGACACTGTGCGTTCTGGACCTCCGTGTTGTCGGTCTGGAACGCTTTCTCTCCCGAGTATTGCTTGAGTAGGTTGAGCAACCTGAGGAGGTTGGTTAGCCAAAGGATCGTACTGTCTAGGTCTTCGTAGCGCTTCTTCACTACTCGTTTGACATTGAGAATGATGGCTGATAGCAGACAGCGTACCTGGGGGGGAAATGATTTTTACTTTTTATTACCCTTACGTATAGGGAACCTATACAAGGTAATGAGAAAGTATTGCAATCGGTCCAAATTTTTTAATATTGGTATCGACCTCTTAGGCCGGCCATTCAATATCAGGTAGATTTGATCAGGTGTCAGGTATTCCTGAGAGTCAGTTCTACCTGATAGTTTGTGGCTGGCCAAAGATAGTTGACGACTAAGAACTGATCAGGTGTACTCATCAGGTCTACCTGATCATGAGTGGCTTGCCGTAAAGTTAATTTTTCGCCGTTTTGACTTCAGATTTGGATTGTCCCAACGTTTTACGTACGAATAGACGATAGTTTTTACCTAAATGTGTATCCTCCATTGTAAAAAAAAATCTCCCGATTCAATTCAATCTCTTACCTTCTCTTCGTCATTGATATAGTCCGTATGTCGTACACACATGAAGAAAATATAGGCCGGTAACCCTGGTAACAAATTGACCGCTATGCGATTCAATTCAATCTCTTACCTTCTCTTCGTCATTGATATAGTCCGTATGTCGTACACACATGAAGAAAAAATATAGGCCGGTAACCCTGGTAACAAATTGACCGCTATGCGATTCAATTCAATTCCTTACCTTCTCTTCGTCATTGATATAGTCCGTATGTCGTACACACATGAAGAAAATATAGGCCGGTAACCCTGGTAACACAAATTGACTAACTCTGGAACGGTTTGTCCAATTTTGATGAAATTTGGTAGATAATCTAGACAGATTGAACCATTCATTAAATTTTGGATTACCTTGATGGCTTCTTTGGTCCGTAGCAGAGATTTGCCACTCGGGGTCACAGTCTGTTCCTGTACAAATTTGGTGAGCTTATCCTTCTCGAGCTCCAGTTGCTTGAGCCGCTGCGTAAGCTTGAGTACCAGGTTGATGTCCACGTCTTGGTAAGATTTCTGAAACGCAGAATTTATTTCGAGTCAATTCGGGTTGAGTGGAAGAGCTTACTAATATAGAATATACCTTGTTTATCCTGCTCGAATGAGACTAAAAAGTCTCTCTACCCCATCAGTCTAAACAAGAAGGTCTCGTGCATTTTATGGGTTTAACACGATAATGTCCAGCCGTTCCGAGAACGAACCTTATCCGTTTAGGATAAGGTTCGTTCTCGGAACAACAAAGTCGAAACAACAAAAGTTTACCAAGTGAGAATCCTGCCATTAAAGTTTTTTTTTTATTATTTAAACAAAAGAGGACCAAAAAACAATTTGAAAAACATGTTGAAAATGTATTTTTTTGAATAGAATATTCTACGAAAAAGAGTATTTTAGGGGGAAAAAATAATGAAATCCTCTCTAAAAACTTTTCTGGGTTAAAAATTCGAAGCAAAGTGTTTTTTTACAAGTGTTTAATGGGAAAAAAACTAGGGATATCCCCTCTAAAAACTTCCCTGGGTTGAAAATTTAACGTCAAGTTACATGTATTACTTTTATTTATTTTTTACTTACCGGTAATAAGTCGCTTCATAATAATATTAATGTCAGACTTCTCGAATTCAAACATGCCCAAATACGTTCTCTTATTCTTCCTAATCGCATGACACGCATTAAAAACTAATGAAATCCCTTCTAAAAACTTATCTGGGGGGGAAATTTTGATGCCAAGTTTATTTATTTATTTGGCGTTTTACATTTTTTTTTACTTACCGGTAATAAGTCGCTTCATAATAATATTAATGTCAGACTTCTCGAATTCAAACATGCCCAAGTACGTCCTCTCCTTCTTCCTAATCACATTACACGCATTAAAAACTACTGAAATCCCCTCTAAAAACTTATCTGGGGGAAATTTCGATGCCAAGTATTTTCTTCTTCTTCTTTTTAATTTACTATTCTATTCTATTACTTACCAGTTATAAGTCGCTTCATAATAATATTAATGTCAGACTTCTCGAATTCAAACATGCCCCAATACGTTCTCTCCTTCTTCTTGATTACATTACACGCATTAAAAACTACTGAAATCCCCTCTAAAAACTTATCTGGGGGGGGGGAATTTCAATGCCAAGTTTATGTATTTATTTGGCGTTTTACATTTTTTTTTTACTTACCGGTAATAAGTCGCTTCATAATAATATTAATGTCAGACTTCTCAAATTCAAACATGCCCAAATACGTTCTCTCCTTCTTCCTAATCACATTACAGGAATTGCTGACACTAACATTGAGTTTACTGTTGGACATGATGAGAGAGTCGTGATGACCCAACATACCTGGGAAGAAAAAACATCGATTAATATAAACATAAAAGGGTTTAACATCACTGTAAAAGACGAACACTGATTGGTCAATATTATTGAATTATGTCTGGCTAGGGGAGAAGATCGAGATCGAGAGGAAGGAAGAAATTCGGAATGCTGACGGACATATTGAAAGGAAGGACATCATTTGAAGAAATAAAGGACGAAGCACAAGATCGTGAGAGATGGAGAAGAGGAACCTATTGTTCTAAACTGACAGTCTAAATAAAGCACTACTTATACTTATACTAGTGTCTAACTGTGGGAGTATAAACATGGCTAGAGACCACCACCCCGGTGTATGACAGATAAAAAAGATATCTTTTCTTCATTTTGCCATCACCGTTCGGCTAGAGCTGAAGCCGCTACAACAACATTTTTTTTTTCCAACCCTTGTTTACTTGGAGGGTGCACCTATCTTGTACGCAAGAGTCACGGGTTCGATTCCCGCCCGGGGTGATTTTTATCCTGAACGGATAATGTTTGTTCTCGGTATGGCCCGCTTTCTCCTATCCTGTCTTCCTTCTCTCTTCGACTTTGGAACAATAAGACCTACCTTCGTTGTTACAGTTCTCTTTATCACACCTATGTATTTCTGTGCCGCCATGATCAATTTCCATTAAAAAAATAATATACATAAAAAAAAGAACTAAAACCCAACTTACTCTCTTCGTCTAAACTCGGCGGGCTCGAAGACCCTTCCACGATCATTCGGGTGATCTCGTTCTAACTAGGCTGGCAGCAAAAGAAAGAAGCTTTATTGAGGGAACGAAGGAAGTTTTAAGGTTTTACCTCGACAATTTTGCAATTAGTTCTTCTTGCAATTTTGTCCATTGTTATTTCACACCTTACTTAAATAGGTACCCCCTACTTGTGGTACATCATGTCAAAGATCTTAGAGAATGGAGTACTTTGGTACAAGTTTGAGCTCGATCCGACAACTAGAGCCGGAGTTATGGCCTATTCAATTTTTTATTTTCCATGTTCTCCCGCCAATAGGGGAAGAACCAAAAATGGGACATACTTAAATATCGATTGGTGATTTGTGTTTTAAATTAGGTCCTAAACCGCTCTCACCTGATTGGTGCTCATCTTGTTGCACATTTCGCACACCGTGTTCACATCTTCCTGCGTCTTCCTAGCCTACAGCAGTTGACTCGCGACTTTATGACTGACTGGTGCTCACCATGTTAATTTAACTTATGGTGGATTTCACCAAGTACTTGACGAGAGATTTCACTAATGGGAGAATTTTCAATCATCCAAAAAAGAGCTTTTAATGATCCCAACAGGACCTTTTAAAAACTCCTGTTTGGATCACTAAAAACTCCTTTTTGGGTTATTGAAAACTCCTTTTTGGATCACTAAAAATTTCTTTTTGAACGATTAAAAACTCATTTTTGGATTATTGAAAACTCATTTTTGGACGATTAAAAATTCTCCCATTGGTAAAATCTCTCATTAAGTCATTGGTGAAATCCACCATTAACCCTCTGAGTTCTCTCACCTGATTGGTGCTCATCTTGTTGCACATTTGAAAGAGGACCAATAAACAAGTTGAAAAACATGTTAAAAATGTAATTTTTAAATAGAATATTCTACGAAAAAGAGTATTTTAGGGGGGGGAAAAATAATGAAATCCTCTCTAAAAACTTTTCTGGGTTAAACATTCGAAGCAAAGTGTTTTTTTACAAGTGTTTAATGGGAAAAAAAACTAGGGATATCCCCTCTAAAAACTTCCCTGGGTTGAAAATTTAACGCCAAGTTACATTTATTACTTTTATTTATTTTTTACTTACCGGTAATAAGTCGCTTCATAATAATATTAATGTCAGACTTCTCGAATTCGAACATGCCCAAATATGTTCCCTCCTTCTTCTTGATTACATTACATTGATTAAAAACTAGTGAAATCCCCTCTAAAAACTTATCTGGGTTGAAAGTTCGAGGCCAAGTTTTTTTCTTCTTCTTTTTAATTTACTATTCTATTCTATTACTTACCAGTTATAAGTCGCTTCATAATAATATTAATGTCAGACTTCTCGAATTCAAACATGCCCCAATACGTTCTCTCCTTCTTCTTGATTACATTACACGCATTAAAAACTACTGAAATCCCCTCTAAAAACTTATCTGGGGGGGGGGAATTTCAATGCCAAGTTTATGTATTTATTTGGCGTTTTACATTTTTTTTTTACTTACCGGTAATAAGTCGCTTCATAATAATATTAATGTCAGACTTCTCGAATTCAAACATGCCCAAGTACGTTCTCTCCTTCTTCCTAATCACATTACAGGAATTGCTGACACTAACATTGAGTTTACTGTTGGACATGATGAGAGAGTCGTGATGTCCTAACATACCTGGGAAGAAAAAACATCGATTAATATAAACATAAAAGGGTTTTTTAAAAAAAAAAAAAATCTTTTTTTTTTTTTTAAAGAGGTTTGACAGAGGGAACTTTAACTGCTATGGTCTTATCGTCCCGAAATCGAAGAGAGAAGGAAGACAGGATAGGAGAAAGCCAGCCGTTCCGAGAACGAACATTATCCCATCAGGATAAAATCCGCCCCCGGGCGGGAATCGAACCCGCGGCCTAGCGCTTACAAGGCAGAGGCACTACCAAGCTAACTAGGCTGGCAACACAATTCTTAAACGTCCTTTTTTTCCAAAGAAATTTAGGGCATATTGGAAAGTAGAATCATATTTTTTCTAATTGTAAACTTCCTAAAAAGGAAGAATTTTTTTGGAAGAATGGGCAAACCATATTGAATTTCTAATTATGCCGATTGCTTTATAACTTTTTTCTAATGGCAAAATCATTGCGAATCGATTTTCCGATCTTTTGAAGACACTTTTTGACCGTTGGTGAGCATTGGATTTTGCGTAGCAATCGAATATAGTCAACATTTTACGTATTAATCAAGCATTTATTCATATATTTTATTACTATTACTACTATTATTATTATTATTATTATGAGGATAATCACTCATTTATTGAGGTATTTCGCATATACATAGGCTCACAAAAACAATATGTATAGGCTGGCATAAAAGGGTTTAACATCACTGTAAAAGACGAACACCGATTGGTCAATATTATTGAATTATGTCTGGCTAGGGGACATCAAAAAGAAAGTAGACCAGTGTCTAGCTGTGGGAGTATAAACATGGCTAAAGACCACCATCCCGGTGTATGACAGATAAAAAAGATATCTTTTCTTTATTTTGCCATCACCGTTCGGCTAGAGCTGAAGCCGCTACAACAACATTTTTTTTTTCAACCCTTGTTAGCTTGGAAGGTGCACCTATCTTGTACGCAACAGTCACGGGTTCGATTCCCGCCCGGGGTGATTTTTATCCTGAACGGATAAGGTTCGTTCTCGGTATGGCCCGCTTTCTCCTATCCTGTCTTCCTTCTCTATTCGACTTTGGAACAATAAGACCTACCTTCGTTGTTACAGTTCCCTTTATCACACCTATGTATTTCTGTGCCGCCATGATCTATTTCCATTAAAAAAAAAATATACATAAAAAAAAAGAACTAAAACCCAACTTACTCTCTTCGTCTAAACTCGGCGGGCTCGAAGACCCTTCCACGATCATTCGGGTGATCTCGTTTTCATCTTTGGAAGCCGACGCGACCTCTAGCGCCTGTTTTAATTTGAGATTCTCCTCGACTAGTTTGAGAACTTCTATCTTGAGATAATGATCCGGTGTGATAGATTCCAGAGAAGTGGTGGATGAAGAGTCCTGTGGGAACACAGTTTGAGAAGCACTGTTATAAGGTATTCATAATTATAAATATCCCACAAAAACCTCTTTTTTTTGCTTTTTTTGTTTTCTGTACAAAATTTGCACCACCACTTTCGTGTTCCTGGTAAAAGACCTTGAATTTGATATATAGGTCGACCAGGTTTTGATAAGTCCTTCTATGGGGACAGACAGACAGATACCGAAGGGAATACAATAGCCCGTCCACTATACCTTTTATTATTACTATTGTAATAATAAAGGAAGGATGGGCTAAAAATGATTAGTGGTTTTGTAAAATATAGTTATAAATCTCATCAAATGTTATATTCTGAAAAAACCAACCCTCTGTGTAGTGTTGTCTCAAACCCTCTTTCTTTATTTGGGTAAAGTTCTACAGGTATCTACTACAAAAAGTAATGAAATCCCCCAAAAAAACGTCTCCGGTGTAAGTTAACCTACACCCTTGACAAATGGAGTGTGCCTGAAGGCATGTGATGTATTCCAACCTACTTGACCCTAAAGTTTGACCTACGGTGTTTTTTTTTTACTTTTTTTTTCATGTGAACCAAATTTGAACGTACCTACATAAAAAACGGATATTTCCAACCATTTCCCGATTTTGAAAATTTGGACCGATTGCAATACTTTCATTACTAGTATAGCTCGCTATACTGTAGTAAAAGAAAGTAAAAAAGCCTCTACTTACCTGAGTATGAGACACATCTGTGGAGTAGGTTTTGGATAGGCACTCGCTTAGTTTGATGTTCTTGTCTTGTAGACCTTGGATTTCGGACAGATATTTCTCTCGATCGTTCATCAGACGGGTTTTGAGCTCGTCCACCTCGCTTTCTAGTTGTCTGAAAAAGAGGAAGCACAAAAATATACAAGGTTTAATGGTCAGTTTCGTCAATATTATTTCAGCCTCTAGAAGGCCTGTTAAGCTAATCGCCTGTTAAGTTCCATTTGATTTGTATAGGTTTTTTTTTTTAAAAAAAAGTTTTGCATTTGATTTAGATGTTTGTTTGTTTGTCCCGGTTCGATTTTGTTGAAATTTGGTGCATGAGTTTATAAGATCAAGGCACGTAAATCCTTGACATTTGGGGCCCCCAGAACAGAGTGGGGCCGATTTTGTGGTCCGCACGTTTCAGAGTGCAATAGATGGGCCATCATCATAAACCCTTGTGTTCTTTCTATAAAAATACATTGGTCAAAAGGCTCAAATTCCAGGCCTTTTTCTTACCTGATAGATCCACACCCCGGTGTCGGACAACACCTGTCGGTACTCCCGGAAGTCGAAGTTCGCCAGACACTGTGCGTTCTGGACCTCCGTGTTGTCGGTCTGGAACGCTTTCTCTCCCGAGTATTGCTTGAGTAGGTTGAGCAACCTGAGGAGGTTGGTAAGCCACAGTATTGTACTGTCTAGGTCCTCATATCGCTTTTTGACTACCCGTTTGACATTGAGAATGATGGCTGATAGCAGACAGCGTACCTGGGGGGGAATAATAATGATAGTGCTTATTTATACTGCTCGCATAGGACTGAAAAGTCCCTTTACTCCAGCAGTAGGCTACTACTATTATTGTGGACATAAAGGCCAGGAAAATAATTTGCTAATTTGAGTTTGAGTTTAAAAACTTAATTTAAGAGCGCTAGAATGAAATAATAATGAAAATCGGCCAATCAGACTGCTCAGTCTTTTTCTTTTTCTTCTTCTTTTAAGGTTTGATAGAGGAAACTAGACCTAAGGGAAGGTACAAGACCTAAGGGAAGACCAAGATATCGTTATGAAGACACTATCAAGTTTGATGTTGGGAAGAAACAAGGAAACTGGGAAGATATAAAGGCTAACCAAAGGTATAGCAATAGAGTCTAGTGGAGGGGCTTTGTTCATCGACCTGTCCTATAGGACAGAACGATAATGGTTATGTATGTAGAGGAAACTATAATTGCTAAGGTCTAATCCGTTCCGGAATCAAAAAGAGGATAGGATAGGAGAAAGCCAGCCGTTCCGAGAACGAACCTTATCTGTTTAGGATAATTTTCGCCCGGGCCCGGCGGGAATCGAACCCTCGACCTAGTGCTTACAAAGCAGTCGCGCTACTTTCCAAATAAACTGGTTGTTACTTTACAACTTTTAATTTTACATTTTTGTTGGAATGTTTTTTTTTTTTTTTTTTTTTTTTTTTTTAAAGTGGGTTTCCCCCCCCATTTTTTTTTTTTAAAAAAGGAAAAAACGCTTTATTACAAATAAATAAAGTATAATTACAAATTACAAATGATTAATGGCGTTCATACAGATATAAGGGGCAAAAGGAGAAGGGGTAGGCCGAAGATGAGCTGTACAGATAAAGTGGAGGAGGACTTTAGAGAGAAAAGATGGAGAAAAGAGGAAGCATTGGATAGACAGAAATGGAAGAGTAGAATATGAGTCTATCGTTGCAGTGTTGCCACACTGTTCAGCAGTGTTGCCACACTGTTCAATATACTCAAATATGTCTTTGGTGCATTTCACCAATGACCTAATGAGAGATTTCACTAAAAGGAGAATTTTCAATGATCCAAAAAGGAGTTTTTAATGACACAAACAGGAGTTTTTAAAAACTCCTCCTTTTTGGATCACTAAAAACTCCTTTTTGATTATTAAAAACTCATTTTTGGATTAATTATTAAAATTCTCCCTTTACTCTTTAGTGAAATCTCTCATTAAGTTATTTGTAAAAGCCACCACTTGTTGGATTAATTATTAAAATTCTCCCTTTAGTGAAATCTCTCATTAAGTTATTTGTAAAAGCCACCACTTGTGTGATAGATTCTTCAGATATAAAATACAAATTACAGTGTTGCTCTGTCTTACCTTCGCGCCAAATAGCCTCGAGTCCATCGTTGCAGTGTTGCCACACTTTTCAATATACTCAAATATTTCTTGCGCACTAGGAAACAGCGCACATTCTTCTGGATGACAATGCAACACCGCTTCAGTTTTTCAGCGCGGAGTTTTTCCAAATAAGCCACTTGTCCCGAACGGAAAAAGATCTTCGTCTTTCCGAATTTGTACTTGTCACAGTCCTGAAAGAAACAGAAAAAATTATCTTCCTGTTTATAAACACACTACCATCACGTGAGGTCATGGGGAGTCAGAAAGATGTAGTCCAAAGTTTTCCCGTAATATTGTAGGTAATTTCGTTCAAGACAGGCACACTACTATCACGTCACGTGAGCTCATGGGGAGTCAGAAAGATGTAGTTCAAAGTTTTACCCATAATATTGTAGGTAATTTCGTTCAGGACAGCCACACTACTAGCACGTGACGTAAGCTAACGTGAGGGCAAGGTGGCTATCATGAACGAAATTACCTGCAATATTATGGGAAAACTTTGAAATACATCTTTGAGCCCATGAGCTCACGTGACGTGACGTGATAGTGTGTTTCCTCATGCAAGTCAGAAAGATGTAGTTCAAAGTTTTTCCACAATATTGTAGGTAATTTCGTTCAGGACAGCCACACTACTATCACGTGACGGAAGCTAACGTGAGGGCAGGGTGGCTATCATAAACGAAATTACCTGCAATATTATGGGAAAACTTTGAAATACATCTTTGAGCCCATGAGCTCACGTGACGTGACGTGATAGTGTGTTTCTGCCTTTAGTAGCGATATCGCCATCATTTTTTCGGGGTGGATATTATTCAATACTTAACTTGTACAAATGAATACTGTTTCCAGCAAATCAAATACCTTGTGATACCTAATGTTAGGAAAAGTAAAATGATAAAATAGACAAGTTGAGTTATTCGAAAAGGACAGTAAGGTTAAGTTACCTTGGCGAGGACTTTTCTCTGGTAGGGTGACAGGTAGGACAATTGCAGAGGGAGATGATTGAAGAGGAGGAAAGCAAGGAAAGAGAGAAACAAGGGTGAAAAAATTAAATAAAATAAAAAATAGGTAATAATAATGAGAAGAAAAATGCAAAATTTGTTCCCAAACGAAGCTTTTGACAGAATTACTTACTTGAAAAAAAAAAGCAACCTCCGTGGCCGAGTATCACACTAAGACGCTTGCACGCCGGAGGTCCCGGGTTCGATTCCCGGCGGGGTCGAAGTTTTTTCGGCTCTGTGCTTCGAGTTCGGAAAGCACTCAGCCTCGTGAGGACTAGTGAGTAGGTAACTAGCTATTAATTGAGTAGCGACCAGTGGCGGCATTACCAGTGTATAAAGATTATTGAAATATGGAAATTGATTGCAAAGGAGGCACTTAGTAATGCTATGATACCCACAAACGTTGAGAAAAAGCTCTGTTTCACCACAAATAAATTCACGATTTGATTGATTTTTTTATATATATATATATTTCGAGAAGCTGTAAAGTCATCTGATAAACTGAAGCCACTAACTACTTTTGTCCCCAGACCCAACAGTAAATGGTCAGAGGAGAGAAAGGCTGACCATTCATCCAGAATGAAGATCTACTGGATGAAGAGAAAACATGATAAGAAGTAAGAACTACATGGTCCTCTGTAGGCCGAAACGAACCAAAAAAAAAAAGACAAAAAAAAATATAGTGACTCACTTTCAATATTAATCTTGCTAGTCTCCATCTCATCAGCAATGCTCTGTATCTTCTCAATCAACTGCAGATTCTCTCCTTCCAACTTCTCGTTCGCAGCAATCAACTCCATTCGCTCTAGCTGTAACACAGTAGGAATACAGGTATTTGGAATAGAATAGAATAGAATATACCTTGTTTATACTACCAGCATAGGACTGAAAAGTCCCTTTACTCTCGCAGTCTAAACAAGGTCTTCTCAATCAACTGCAGATTCTCTCCTTCCAACTTCTCATTCGCAGCAATCAACTCCATTCGCTCTAGCTGTAACACAGTAGGAATACAGGTATTTAGAATAGAATAGAATAGAATATACCTTGTTTATACTACCAGCATAGGACTGAAAAGTCCCTTTACTCTCGCAGTCTAAACAAGGTCTTATATATTTGATTGGTAATGACATTACATTTTACGGAACAATAATTACCTAAGACCTGTTTAAATTTAAAAAAAAGATACCTATTTAAACCTATTTATTTTAAAGATACTTTAAATTATTTATTGTGATAGAAAGGTTTGATAGAGGAAAGTTAGGAAATCGGCCGTTTCGAGAACGAACCTTATCTGTTTTACGATAGAGTTCAACCCGGGGCAGGAATTGAACCCGCGAACTAACACTTACAAGGTAGGCGTGCTGCCCTCGAAACGAACTAGACTTGAACGAAACGCGAGTCTAGTTCAGAACGAATAGAGTTTACTAATAGCTGGATTTCTAGATTTTGGGTGAGATGCCATCAGTTTTGTGAATAATGTGTTTAAGTCTAGTTCAGAACGAATAGAGTTTACTAATAGCTAGATTTCTAGGTTTTGAGTGAGATGCCATCAGTTTTGTGAATAATGTGTTTAAGTCTAGTTCAGAACGAATAGAGTTTACTAATAGCTAGATTTCTAGGTTTTGGGTGAGATGCCATCAGTTTTGTGAATAATGTGTTTAGTGTTGAGAATTTGAGGGCGGTCGAGTTGATTTGTTTGTTTTTATTTTATTCATTTATTTATTGATCGACTGACTGCTTTGTTTGACTGATTGTTTATTATTGTCAGAGTCAGGGCCGTATCCAGGATTTTGTCGAGGGGGGGGGGTCCAAAGAGTGAAGTACGAGGGGGTGGACGCTCCAATTTTTTGAAGTCTAGCCTACAGTAAAGGAGAAAAATAAAGCTCGAGGCGGGACCCGGGCCCCCTCGGCCCCGCAAAATACGCCCCTGGTCAGAGTTAGAATTAAATTCCATACCTCTCGCTCGTTGATCAAATCCAGTTTTTCTAATCGCTCGATCTCCAGGTTCTGCGTCAGGTTGAGCACTTCTTGTTCCCGTGCCTGGTATGCCTTCGTCAGTTTTTTCAGTTCGATGTCGGCACCTCGGAGTGCTTCGTATTTGGTTTTGATTTCGAGGAGCTCCGTGTTTTGGGTGCGCAGAAGGGTGAGGATCACATTTTTTTCATCTAGTCAATAATAATGAATTCTAGGTACCTATTTAATACATAAAATTAAACAAGGTAAAACTATGAAGGTACCTAATAGAACAGTTGCGCTTACTTGGGTGATGTTTCAAAGTCATAGAGCAGGAAAAATGAGGACCAACGGAATTTTTCTTTTTCTTCTTAAGATAAGATGGGGGGAAAAATATTGAAATCCCCTCAAAAAACTCGTTTGGATTAAATGTTTAATGCCAAATTAAAAAAAAAGAAAAAAAATCGAGTAGCTCTGCGTTTTGAGCGCGGAGAGGAGCGCTTCCTTTGGTCTGGAAAAAAATGATGGGAAGGTAAGGTGAGTAAAAAGCTAAGCTTACAGAGGAGAGACAATTAAATAGACTTTTAAAGTAATTGCCAATTTTAAAAGAGAGACTTTTAAAGTAATTACCAATACAAAATACTTGAGTTTTTCGATTTTTTTTTTTTTAATTCTATTCCATACAAAGAACAATAGAACTAGTGAAATCCTCTCAAAAAACACATTTTGGGTTCAAATTCGATGCCAAGTAAAAAAAGGAATAAATCTTATTGTTCACTTACCAAATCGCCAATGCGTTGCTGCATGGATATGATCTTGTTCTCAAGGCCCTTGTTCAGCTTTTTCACGTGTTCCACACTTCGCGCCTCCTTCTTCATCTTCTTGAACCTCTTCTTAGCTAGGAACCTACAGAAAGAAGAGAAGAGAATAAATTAAAGTCGAATATGCAATGTAACAAAGAAAAAAAGTTCGTGATGCAATAAGTATTGGATGAAATGAGGCTAAAAGAAGTGAAATAAACAATCATTGATTTAATACAAAACATTCTAAAAGTCGAACTTAAAGTACAAATCTACACACATACAGTGTCCTTAATTAAAACCAAATCAATCTCAAATTATTTGTGTTAAAGCAGAGCTTTTTCACAACTTTTGTGGTTATCACAAAATTAATAAGTGCCTCCTTTGCAATTTCCATATTTCAATAATCTTTTAAGACTGGTAATGCCGCCACTGATCCTTACTCGGTTAAAGTAGCTACTCCATTGTCCTCACAAGGCTGAGTGCACCCCGAACTCCAAGCAGAGCCGAAAAAACTTCGACCCCGCCGGGAATCGAACCCGGGACCTCCGGCGTGCAAGCCTAGTGTGATACCCACTCGGTCATGGAGGTTGTTTATATTCTCTTACCTTCGTATGGAAGCCTGACAAATAACAATCTTCGCCCGGGTCGCCTCATAGTTTCTCCTCGCCAGGAACCCGTCTACAGAAAGAAGAGAAGAGAATAAATTAAAGTTGAATATGCAATGCAACAAAGAAAAAAAGTTCGTGATGCAATAAGTATTGGATGAAATGAGGCTAAAAGAAGTGAAATACACAATCATTGTGATTTAATACAAAACATTCTAAAAGTCGAACTTAAAATACAAATCTACAGTGTCCTTAAATAAAACCAAATCAATCTCAAATTATTTGTGTTAAAGCAGAGCTTTTTCACAACTTTTTCACAATTATTTGTGTTAAAGCAGAGCTTTTTCACAACTTTTGTGGTTATCACAACATTAATAAGTGCCTGCTTTGCAATTTCCATATTTCAATAATCTTTTAACACTGGTAATGCCGCCACTGATCCTTACTCGGTTAAAGTAGCTACTCCATTGTCCTCACGAGGCTGAGTGCTCCCCGAACTCCAAGCAGAGCCGAAAAAACTTCGACCCCGCCGGGAATCGAACCCGGGACCTCCGGCATGCAAGCCTAGTGTGATACCCACTCGGTCATGGAGGTTGTTTATCTTACCTTCGTATGGAAGCCTGACAAATAACAATCTTCGCCCGGGTCGCCTCATAGTTTCTCCTCGCCAGGAACCCGCGGACCCGGGTTTGTATCCGGAGTGCCGCCCGATTTTCCCGCACGCGTCGCACTTCTCGCCGCACGAGCATGCCGCGGGCCGCACACTGCAGGCCGAGTACCAGGGCGCGCAGGCGTAAATATTGCCTCCGGCGGATGAACGCGCGCACGGCGCTTTGTATGCGCACCGCGGCCCGCGTGCG
Organism: Diaphorina citri; assembly: GCF_000475195.1. Classification (NCBI taxonomy): domain Eukaryota; kingdom Metazoa; phylum Arthropoda; class Insecta; order Hemiptera; family Psyllidae; genus Diaphorina; species Diaphorina citri. Next base: position 495,057 of record NW_007377466.1, read on the forward strand.
TCGCATGTGAAGAACCAGCCTGGGGGAGGAAAAAAAAAGTTATTTATTAATTATCAAACTGTGGATTATTTAACATGTATTGTAAAATTGTTATTACAAATAAATAAAGTATAATTACAAATTACAAATGATTAATGGCGTTCATACAGATATAAGGGGCAAAAGGAGAAGGGGTAGGCCGAAGATGAGCTGTACAGATAAAGTGGAGGAGGACTTTAGAGAGAAAAGATGGAGAAAAGAGGAAGCATTGGATAGACAGAAATGGAAGAGTAGAATATGAGTCTATCGTTGCAGTGTTGCCACACTGTTCAGCAGTGTTGCCACACTGTTCAATATACTCAAATATGTCTTTGGTGCATTTCACCAATGACCTAATGAGAGATTTCACTAAAAGGAGAATTTTCAATGATCCAAAAAGGAGTTTTTAATGACACAGTTATTTATTAATTATCAAACTGTGGATTATTTAACATGTATTGTAAAATTGTCATTACAAATAAATAAAGTATCATTACAAATTACAAATGATTAATGGCGTTCATACAGATATAAAGGATAAAAGGAGAAGGGGTAGGCCGAAGATGAGCTGTACAGATAAAGTGGAGGAGGACCTTAGAGAGAAGGGATGGAGAAAAGAGGAAGCATTGGATAGACAGAAATGGAGGAGTAGAATACGAGTCCATCGTTGCAGTGTTGCCACACTATGAGTCCATCGTTGCAGTGTTGCCACACTATGAGTCCATCGTTGCAGAGTTGCCACACTGTTCAATATACTCAAATATATCTTTGGTGCATTTCACCAATGACCTAATGAGAGATTTCACTAAAAGGAGAATTTTCAATGATCCAAAAAGGAGTTTTTAATGATACAATCAGGAGTTTTTAATGACACAAACAGGAGTTTTTAAAAACTCCTCCTTTCTGGATCACTAAGAACTCCTTTTTGATAATTAAAATCTCATTTTTGGATTAATCATTAAAATTCTCCCTTTAGTGAAATCTCTCATTAAGTTATTTGTAAAAAGCCACCACTTGTGTGATAGATTCTTCAGATATAAAATACAAATTACAGTGTTGCTCTGTCTTACCTTCGCGCCAAATAGCCTCGAGTCCATCGTTGCAGTGTTGCCACACTTTTCAATATACTCAAATATTTCTTGCGCACTAGGAAACAGCGCACATTCTTCTGGATGACAATGCAACACCGCTTCAATTTTTCCGCGCGGAGTTTTTCCAAATAGGCCACTTGTCCCGAACGGAAAAAGATCTTCGTCTTTCCGAATTTGTACTTGTCACAGTCCTGAAAGAAACAGAAAAAATTATCTTCGTGTTTATAAACACAATCGATCAGCTGTTTTAAGGTTTGACATGATATTCAAAATAAAAACAATAACCGTAAAATTCAGTCGACTTTGACAATGGTTCAAATCACCAGCTTTCTATTTTATTTCCCGTGTTTTAGTGTTAAATGTTACCGATATACGTGCTTTTTCGTTAGTGTTTCGTAAAATATTGACATATCCACCTGATGATGATCCAATGATCGAAATGCGCATCGTGTAATTGTAAGTAACAAACATGGTATCTTAAGGCTAAATAATTGAGAAATCACATTGAAGGTTAAGTTACCTTGGCGAGGACTTTTCTCTGGTAGGGTGACAGGTAGGACAATTGCAGAGGGAGATGATTGAAGAGGAGGAAAGCAAGGAATTGAGCTTTCTGTAACAATATACGTGGAAAGAGGAGAGGGGTGAAGAGGAAAAGAGGGGAAGGAGGAAGAGAGGAGAAGGAGAATGGAGGGGGAGAAAGGGAAGATTGAAGAAAGAAATAGTCTGTCTTTGTATGACCATTTTATAGGCATATATCATCTTTACCTACCTCGGTGGCGTACTGGCTAAAACATGCTTTTTTTTAAGAGCTTGGACAGAGGGAACTTTAACTGCTATGGTCTTATCGTCCGAAATCGAAGAGAGAAGGAAGACAGGATAGGAGAATGAAGAGGAAAAGAGGGGAAGGAGGAAGAGAGGAGAAGGAGAAAGGGAAGATTGAAGAAAGAAATAGTCTGTCTTTGTATGACCATTTTATAGGCATATATCATCTTTACCTGCCTCGGTGGCGTAGTGGCTAAAACAGGCTTTTTTTTTAAGAGCTTGGACAGAGGGAACTTTAACTGCTATGGTCTTATCGTCCGAAATCGAAGAGAGAAGGAAGACAGGATAGGAGAAAGCCAGCCGTTCCGAGAACGAACATTTTCCCATTAGGATAAAATCCGCCCCGGGCGGGAATCGAACCCGCGGCCTAGCGCTTACAAGGCAGACGCACTATCAACTAAGCTAAATAGGCTGGCTAAAACAGGTTTTCAATCGCAGTCGGGGCATAGAATTTTATATTTTTTTATGCGGTTGGAAACAGTACATCTACTTTCATTATTAAGTAAAAAAAAAAACAAGCTGGGCCCGTCCCTCCGGGAATTTTTTAGCCCGTAGTTTATTCGATCATGGTTAAAGAATACCTTTGTACCTAACAGGCTTTCAATCGCAGTCGGGGCATAGAATTTTATATTTTTTATGCGGTGGGAAACAGTACATCTACTTTCATTATTAAGTAAATAATAATAATATTGGTCTCTAGACTTGTCTCATCCTGAACCACAATCAACCATAGTGAGGACTTGTGCTTGTTCTTTAAAAGAAGAGAAAGCAAGATTCAAGTCAATCAGCCCAGTAGAAGTGACTAGGAAGGTAGCTAAAAGCTACAAGCTTTATCAAACGCTTACAAACAAAAAAAAAATTAAAAAAAAACCATTATCTGTTTTACGATAGAGTTCAACCCGGGCAGGAATCGAACCCGCGAACTAACACTTACAAGGTAGGCGTGCTGCTCTCGAAACTAACTAGACTTGAACGAAACGCGAGTCTAGTTCAGAACGAGCTAGACTCGCAAATAGAGTTTACTAATAGCTGGATTTCTAGTTTTTGGGTGAGATGCCATCAGTTTTGTGAATAATGTGTTTAGTGTTGAGAATTTGAGGGCGGTTGAGTTGATTTTATTTGTTTTTATTTTATTCATTTATTTATTGATCGACTGACTGCTTTGTTTGACTGATTGTTTATTATTTGGTCAGAGTTGGAATTAAATTCCATACCTCTCTCTCGTTGATCAAATCCAGTTTTTCCAATCGCTCGATCTCCAGGTTCTGCGTCAGGTTGAGCACTTCTTGTTCCCGTGCCTGGTATGCCTTCGTGAGTTTTTTCAGTTCGATGTCGGCACCTCGGAGTGCTTCGTATTTGGTTTTGATTTCGAGGAGCTCCGTGTTTTGGGTGCGCAGAAGGGCGCTTTCTTTGGTCTGAAAAACAACATAAAGTGGTGAGTAAAAGTAGTGAAATCCCCTCAAAAAGCTTGTTTGGGCTGAAAGGTCAATGCCAAGTTGGAAAAAAAAAATATGAATATATATTTTGATTTCCAGTAGTTCTGTGTTTTGGGCGCGAAGAAGGGCGCTTTCTTTGGTCTGAAAATAAGATAAGATGGGGGGGGGAAATATTGAAATCCTCTCAAAAAACTCGTTTGGATTAAATGTTTAATGCCAAATTAAAAAAAAAGAAAAAAAATTGAGTAGCTCTGCGTTTTGGGCGCGGAGAGGAGCGCTTTCTTTGGTCTGGAAAAAAAAAGATGGGAAGGTAAGGTGAGTAAAAACTAGGGAAATCACCTCAAAAAACTCGTTCGTTTTAAAAATTCAATGCCAAGTTTTTTCTAAGCTTAAACAGATTAATTGCCAATTTTAAAAGAGACTTTTTGAATATAATATTGGTCTCTAGACTTGTCTCATTCTGAACCACAATCAACCATAGTGAGGACTTGTGCTTGTTCTTTAAAAGAAGAGAAAGCAAGATTCAAGTCAATCAGAGCCCAGTAGAAGTGACTAAGAAGGTAGCTAAAAGCTACAAGCTTTATCAAACGCTTACAAACAAAAAAATATTTCTCAATAGTAATAAAAGCATACCGGTTTCTAGTACTTACCGCTATGGATGATGTCACAATATGCTCTCCTATTTCGTTCATACTATGTACAGCCGTGTTGTATTGCTTGAGGTTACCACATAGTAATAAAAGCATACCGGTTTCTAGTACTTACCGCTATGGATGACGTCACAATATGCTCTCCTATTTCGTTCATACTATGTACAGCCGTGTTGTATTGCTTGAGGTTACCACATAGGACCCGGTAGCGATTGTAAAACTCGCCGTACGTCCAACGACTCGGGAACCCTGTAAACATTTCAATTAGAATAGAATATACCCTGTTTATACTGCCAGAATGACACTGAAAAGTTCCTTTTAGCGTGTCTGCCTTGTAAGCGCTAGGCCACGGGTTCGATTTCCGCTCGGGGCGGATTTTATCCTGATGGGATAATGTTCGTTCTCGGAACGGCTGGCTTTCTAATATCCTGTCTTCCTTCTCTCTTCGATTTCGGGACGATAAGACCTTGCAGTTACAGCTCCCTCTGTCAAACCTCTTAAAAAGTAGTTAAGCAACATTGCGGGTGGTTGGCATCCAGATGGGTGACATTGGATGCATCAGTTCTCCACCATTAAATGAAGTTAAGCAAAGATTCAAGTATGTACAGTTAGAAATTATTATTATTACACAATTGGATCAAACTTTATTTACAGATGGTAACAAAATGTATCTACATATAAATACAAAATAAAGTTTGATCAAGGGTGGGGTTAATGCCTATGGCATTCTCTACCACCCCAATGATGGAAGGCTGGGTGAAGTTAATGCGAAGCGGGGCGTGGCTTGACGCCAATGAAGGTTAAAACCTCCGTCACTAAAAAAAAAAAAAGCTGAGGGTAGAAACACACTACTATCACGTCACGTCACGTGACGTGATAGTAGTGTGGCTGTCCTGAACGAGATTATCTACAATATTATGGAAAAACTTTGTACTGTCTACATCTTTCTGACTCCCCATGAGCTCACGTGACGTGATGTAACGTGATGGTAGTGTGTTTCTTGAGTGTTAACTCTAATTTATTAAAACCTCCCCTTAAACCATTGAAAAAATACGTCTATTTGGTTTTACAACTTACCTACTACCTAAAAAAAAAAAACTTTACCTGCGGCGCTAATCCGAATCGTCTCGAGGACGCCACAGGCGCGCAACTGTTGCATCGTGCGGTGCGCATTGAATTCGAATTGACCTTTTATTAATAACATTTTCCCAATTGCAACTCCTCCATTGCTTGGTATAGTGTATTTTCAAATTACCTGCAGCACTAATCCGAATCGTCTCGAGGACTCCACAGGCGCGCAACTGTTGCATCGTGCGGTGCGCATTGAATTCGAATGCGCGCTTCGTGTCGTTAGGTTTAATACAGCGTATGTAGTGAGGAATGGTGGAGTTTAGAGTGCGCATGAGCAGAGACAGAGATTCTCGAAACTGAGATCCAACCTGTAGAAAGAATTACACAGATAGAGGTTCGTTCTTGGAACGGCTGGCTTTCTCCTATTGTCTTCCTTCTCTCTTCGATTCCGGGACGATAAGACCTTAGCAGTAACAGTTCCGTCAAATCTCTTAAAAAAAGAAAGAAAATACGTTACTATGGTAACCAAGGGCCTTATTTATGAAGAAAAGCTTCCCTGAAGCATCAATTCCAAACATCTGATTGACCAAATTTTGTTTCAGCTCTGTCAAACCTCTTAAAAAAAGAAAGAAAATACGCTACTATGGTAACTAAGGGCCTTATTTATGAAGAAAAGCTTCCCTGAAGCAACAATGCCAAACATCTGATTGACCAAATTTTGTTTCAGTCTGACTTGAGTGAGAATTTTTTTGTTCCTAAAATCCCCATCCGTGGGACAAACTTTTAACATTTACGTACGGTTTTCTTGTGCTGTTTCGACTTGGACGAGGGTAGTGTTGCCGTCTTGCTTGCCGCCAGTGCCGCCATTCGCTTCGCCCCACCTGCATGTCCTACTGTAGCGTAACCCCCTCCTCCTCCCGTCGGCGATAGCGACTCGCTAGGAGCGTTTGTTTCAGTCTGACTTGAGAGTGAGAATTTTTTTGTTCCTAAAATCCCCATCCGTGGCACAAACTTTTAACATCTACGTACGGTTTTCTTGTGCTGTTTCGACTTGGACGAGGGCAGGGTTGCCGTCTTGCTTGCCGCCAATGCCGCCATTCGCTTCGCCCCACCTGCATGTCCTACTGTAGCGTAACCCCCTCCTCCCCCCGTCGGCGATAGCGACTCGCTAGGAGCGAATATCGAGCGTAGAATCTTCGCCCCACTAGAACAAAATAGAATAGAAAATAGTAAAAAACAGAAAACTTGGCATTATCTTTTGACACAAAATGAGTTTTTTTTTAGGGGATTTCACTACTTTTTTTCACTGTAGCATAACCCCCTCCTCCACTCGGCGATAGCGACTCGCTAGGAGCGAATATCGAGCGTAGAATCTTCGCCCCACTAGAACAAAATAGAATAGAATAGAGTAAAAAAAAAGAAAACAAAAACTTGGCCTTATCTTTTGACACAAAATGAGTTTTTTTAGGGGATTTCACTACTTTTTTCAATGTAGCGTAACCCCCTCCTCCTCCACTCGGCGATAGCGACTCGCTAGGAGCGAATATCGAGCGTAGAATCTTCGCCCCACTAGAATAGAACAAAATAGAATACATTTAAGTAAAAACAGAAAACTTGGCATTATATTTTGACACAAAATGAGTTTTTTTAGGGGATTTCACTACTTTTTTTCACTGTAGCATAACCCCCTCCTCCACTCGGCGATAGCGACTCGCTAGGAGCGAATATCGAGCGTAGAATCTTCGCCCCACTAGAACAAAATAGAATAGAATAGAAAATAGTAAAAACAGAAAACTTGGCATTATATTTTGACACAAAATGAGTTTTTTTAGGGGATTTCACTACTTTTTTTCACTGTAGCATAACCCCCCCTCCTCCTCCCGTCTGTGATAGCGACTCGCTAGGAGCGAATATCGAGCGTAGAATCTTCGCCCCACTAGAATAGAACAAAATAGAATACATTTAAAATAATAAAAAAAAACTTGGCATCATCTTTCCGCCCAAAACAAGTTTTTCAAGAGGATTTCATCACTTTTTTTAACAGTGCCCGCTAGAAAAAAAAAACTTGGCATCATTTTTTAACCCGAAACGAGTTTTTTTAGGGGGATTTCACTACTTTTTTAAAAGGTGGTTTAGTAAACAAGAGAAATATGTACATAAAGGAAGTTAATGAAATAGATAAAGCTATTTATTCTTCACGATAGAATAGATTTATAGTGCAGTTGGTAGATACTTGAACAACTTGAGCTGTTTTTTTTTTACTTGTCATCAATCTTTTACCCCAAATGAGTTTTTTAAGGGGACTTCACTACTTTTTTTTCTTTTTTCAACCGTGGTTTTATCAACTATAGAAAGTAGACAGCATGAGGAAATTTCCTTTGTGTGTTGTGTTAAATTATTTTTTGCCAAAATTAATTTAATTTAATGGCAAAGTTCATAGCTCGTACGTACCTCGGCAGACTTGATGCACTACTTTTCGTACTACTCTGTTGGGACGTATTAGTGCTACTGTGTAGTAGAGCTATCTGTTCTTCATCAACCGTGGTTCTATCAACTATAGAAAGTAGACAGCATGAGGAAATTTCCTTTGTGTGTTGTGTTAATTTATTTTTTGCCAAAATTAATTTAATGGCAAAGTTCATAGCTCGTACATGCATACCTCGGCAGACTTGATGCACTACTTTTCGTACTACTCTGTTGGGACGTATTAGTGCTACTGTGTAGTAGAGCTATCTGTTCTTCATACACGGTGTCTCGATTTTTCTCCAGAAATCCGGCTGTATCGTATGTGACGTCATCGGCAAAGTGCTTGACAAGAAACGATCCCGCGCCTGAAATTAGATAGGCATGGGATTGTGTAAGTAATGACGTCATATTATCTTCTTTTTTTAATCCATCCCCATTTTGATCAGCTTCAATTAAATATTCTCTGTTTGACTCTAGTGGCACTATACCCACTGACTATACTGTAAAACTGGATCAATTTGGTATTATAAGGGGGAAAAAATACAAGATGGCAGGCTAAGCTGGTTTAGGCATGAGGAGAGAAGAGATCATAGATCATCTGCCTCGGTGGTGTAGTGGTCAAGGCGCTCGCCTCGTAAACAGGAGGGCGTGGGTTCAATCCCAGCCGAGGTATGGAATTTTATCCTCAATATAATTTGAGAATTTGACCACAATAATAGTAGTAGCCTACTGCTGGAGTAAAGGGACTTATCAGTCCTATGCGAGCAGTAAAAATAAGATCAAAGTTAATGCGGAGAGATAAAGTGCGAGAGAAGGGAAGCTTTAAATAGGGGATTGTGGAGGGGGAATTAAAGAGAATAGAATAGAATAGAATATACCTTGTTTATACTACCAGCATAGGACTGAAAAGTCCCTTTACTCTCGCAGTCTGTGGAGGGGGGATTAAAGAGGGACATGTTAACCCCAAAAAAAACTTGAGACAGAGGTAATCATAACTTTGGTTTTCATAAGGGGTGGGCATGCTATGACACAGACCACACGAGTCTAGACTCACCAAATCTGGGCTTGACGAAGTGTTTGCTCCACTTGTCCGAACATTTGGTATACAGCTTCTCTGCCCAACTGGTATCCGAACCCTTGGGCATTTTACACTCCTCGTCCAAAAGATCAAGGATACCTGGAAAAGGAAAATAAATAAGGGGCACGGTTGGTCCAGTGGTAACGCGCTTGCTTTCCAAGCAGAAGGTCCCGGGTTCGAATCCCACCATCGACAAAAAATTTGTACTCGTTTTTCGATTGCAAATATTTCAACGGGTTACTTTCTGGGAGGATACCTGGAAAAGGAAAATAAATAAATAAATAACAGTTTCGAAGGGTAGCTTCCAAGGCCGAGTGGGTATCACACTAGGCTTGCACTCCGGAAGTCCCGGGTTCGATTCCCGGCGGAGTTGAAGCTTTTGCGGCTGTGCTTTCAGTTCGGAGTGCACTCAGCCGCGTGTGGACAATTGAGTAGATACTTTAATCGAGTAGCGACCAGTGGCGGCATTACCAGTGTAAATTGATGATACGAGTAGATGAGAATTAATTGTAAAAGGAGGCACTTAGTAATGCTGTGATACCCACAAAAACTGTGAAAGCTGAAAGAGCTCTCTGCTTTACCACAAAGGGTTCATGATTTGATTTTTTTTTTTTTTTTAATTGTTAAGTTGTTCGCCCCGGGCGGGAATCGAACCTGCGGCCTAGCGCTTACAAGGCAGATGCTTACCTAGTTTAGATTCAATAAGGTCTATACAGGGTTGGTTGTCATAGAAGTCGATGAACTTCCATTCAATGCCCTCCTGTAGGTATTCTTCTTGTTCTAGCTTAAACACATGCTGGAAACACACACATAAAGAGTAGTTGTGAGTTAATAGATTAAATAAAAAGAAGATTAAACTTAAAATAAAAAATCTTACATACCTACCCCCCTCCACCCATAATTCTTTTAAAAAAAAGTACATAGTAAGTTCACCATCACCTAAAGTGGGAAGTATTAGTGTTCTTCCAACCTCAGTGGTGTAGTGCGGTTAGCGCCGTGGACTTCGGATCTGGAGGTTGGTGGTTCGAGTCCTAGTCAAGTCATAAAATTTAGCGTAGTGCATTCAGCAGGGAACGACATTTGTGACAAGCATTTATGCTCAACACAATTAAAATTCCTTATAAAACCAAAAACCTGTCAATACCATGGTGCCTTCTTGGAGCCAATCCAATTGGGGGAAAAACAATGTATTGAAACATAGAAATCGATTTGGGCATCCTCTATAGTCCATCTTAATTTGGGTACCCTCCAGGGCTTCGTGTTTTGATGTCACATAGGCGTTTGACTCGTTAGGTTCCACAAGGTCGCTTTGTTTTAAGGGTGTCAAAGGAATTGATTGAAGGTCCCCTTGGCACCTTGGCAGCAATAAGAATTCTTCCATGGTATTCAATCATTTGAATCGCTTGTTTGTACAGATTTGGGAAGGGTAATTTATGGCCTGTTGGCAGGGTTGGTCTGTTTACAGGGTAATTTACAATTCACATCCGGTCCCTGTGGAAAAAGAACTAGATGTACCTAATAAAAGAACTGGAAACAATCAAGAAAATAAAGAACGACTAATAAAAGAACTAGAAATAATAAAAGAACTAGTAATCAACTAATCAATATGGTAGGAATGTCGGTAACTGTTGACTGTTCTATTATGGTAAAAATTCGAGTTATGGTTAAAAAATGAAAAGAAGCTGGAGAGAATCGAACCAAGGACCTTCCACTCACCTGATTGAACTGCTGTTGCAGTTTCTCATTCGCATAGAAGAAGCTGGAGAGAATCGAACCAAGGACCTTCCACTCACCTGATTGAACTGCTGTTGCAGTTTCTCATTCGCATAGTTAATGCAGAACTGCTCGAAATTGTTCGAATCGAACGTTTCAAATCCGTATATGTCCAGCACACCTATGAATCGGGAAGGGGGCGTGGTTTGGAATGCGGCTCCCTGATTGGAGGACGAGGAGGATTGTGATTGGCTGAGGTTGCGGTTGGAATTGGAGGGCTGTGATTGGCTGAGGTTGCGGTTAAGTTGTCTCAAATCCGTATATGTCCAGCACGCCTATGAATCGGGAAGGGGGCGTGGTTTGGAATGCGGCGCCCTGATTGGAGGACGAGGAGGATTGTGATTGGCTGAGGTTGCGGTTGGAATTGGAGGGCTGTGATTGGCTGAGGTTGCGGTTAAGTTTGGAGACGACATGGAGGAAGAGACAGGAGTACATGTGCTTGGCGAGAGCGTCCCGCGCGTTCTCCGCCTGAAAACCGAGAATAGATTAATGCTGGGTTTATCGTATTTTTAAACTAAAAATAATACAAAATAGACCCCTATTTCGAAAAGCTGTAAAGTCATCCAGTTCATTAGATACTACCAAAGCTGTCATATCTAAAAAAAAAAGTCTGTGAAACAGTTACCAAATCGGTTTTA
>NW_007377467.1:0-2768 GCF_000475195.1 Diaphorina citri
TGTATAAATACAAAAGGAATAAGAGACGGGAGAAGGAATTGTACATCTTCAAAATAATAGGTACTGAATATCTAGGATTCTAGGATCTGAGCAATAGTGAAAACCTTCGACTTACTTAATAAGGAAAGAACCAAAATATACACCTAAATTCTATAAGGGAAACTACAAAACAAGATCAAACTATCACACGATCAATCTTTGATCGGCAGAATCTGAAACAAACAACAAATGAGTCGCTTTCAACCACTCTATCGGATTAGTGATTCGCACAAGTTGAGGATTTCCGTGAGAACCAGCTGACTCGGAGACAAAAACAAGAGAAAACAATCAGGAGAAAACAGAAATATAGACTGAAGTCAACGACTCTATCGGATTAGTGATTCGCACAAGTTGAGGATTTCCGTGAGAACCAGCTGACTCGGAGACAAAAACAAGAGAAAACAAACAATCAGGAGAAAACAGAAATATAGACTGAAATTTTAATCATTTATTATTTACCCAGGTAAACACGACTCAGTGTACATGGGCGACAAACAAGTCGTGGAAAGATGTTAGTCACTGAGAGAACCTATAACTACCTAGGTATCATTATTTCTGGATAGATACCTAGACTGATATATTAATGACTTTCCAATCTTGGGAAACTTATCAAGATAACCTGTAACACTCATGTAAACATACCGATGATTTTGATTTGGAAAATTTCAACGGAATAACATGATAAATGATACCTACGGGAAACTCAATACAAAAATTAATTTAGAAACATGTCCAAAGAATTCTAACGTAAACACGTGCGCTATGATGTAGGTGCGAACAATACTTAGAACGGGAAACTATGAACGTAACAAAAGACACATTTCCTCCCTTTCCTACTCATATTTCGGTGAAACTCGATCACCCGATCTGTTTAAAGCTAGAAGATATGCTAATTTTTTGTTTCTGATCCAAAAATTCCGAAACACATTCCTTCCAAACTATTTATGAATATTAGGCGGGCAAGCGCGGGGGTCTCTTTGTGGCCAAAAAATCCCGAACCGTATTCACCATGGTTATAAATTAAAATCCGTTCTAGATCCGATTTGATCTCAAGTTCAGTGTTATCTTCGATCTCAGGTCCTCATGTGAGGTTCTAAACATCCAAAGAGATATCCAGAACCTTGACAATGGCTTATGATTTTGATGAATGAAGTTATGTTGGAGTTTCAGAGTTCAGATTGGGAGTCGGGAAGAGAATTAACATAATTGTATATGAACAGATGAGCACCGTTATACTATTAGTACAACTCTCACCACTAATCTTAATCTTGTTTGTATACCTGTCCTAAACACAAAGTTTATCCCGTGCTGGTTCTTGTCATATTATTGTTGGTTTAATTTTCTTCTTCTTACAAGCATATTCCTCAGAGATAAGCAACGACAACGTAATGGTTTGATAGGAAGTTACCGTGTAATGTGTTTTTGAATAGAGCGGTACAGTCGGGTAGGTAGAGATATCTGAGAGAGAAGAATACACTAAACTTGCTTTGAATGCGAAGTTCATGGGAAAAGAATCAAGGTTATACTTGGCTTTCAAAACCCGTGCTTAGATGGTTTTTTTTCTTGCTAGTTACGCAAATTGCATTTGTCCCTTTATACCTAGCAAAGGATTTTCCTATATGTGAAATACGAAACATCTGCTATAGAAATCTAGAAAGCGTCTTTGTGATGTGCATCTAATTAGGTCTTATAGAATACCTCTTTACTATGTATAGCAACATCTTACAACATACTACCAAGTATACCGACAATCATCATATTGGAGAATTACACTAAATGGGATTTTCACTACAATACAGCTTTAACCTGCTACCTGGTAGTAATCACTGATTACCATTTCTTTAGTATCGTCGGTCGGTCCCTATTCTTTCAGCGCATCTCTCATCAGTGTTCTCTTTTCTGAAAGAGAGAAATCTCAGCGTATATCTTCTCTGCAGCAATATTCCAGACAGTGAGCTATACATCAAGCGAGGTTTACTATTCAGCTATGCAATACAGGTAGCTTCTTTTGTTTTCTTTTATCTCACTAAGATGAATGGCGTTACAAGAGGCTATGATCTGATTTTTACAAGGTGAACGTATCACTCAAATGGGCGAAACTTAAAAACATGTGCTACCCAGATAACACATTGAAATTCGATTTAAAAACAACTAAAGCCCTTACTGAACTTTTGTGAAAGGGTGAAATGTCAGTATTCTAAATAGAACTTTTACGAGGAGTCTGATAAAGGAGTGTGTCTGAGGCATACTCATTATGAACGACAGAAGATTGATTGAATGATTGGATTAAATCGTTCAATTTAACGACTCCAGTTTATGTTTACACATATAAATTCAATCGCTAACAGCAGCATTCAACAAAAAATACCTTTCAGATTCTTTGAATAGGCGCTGAAATAGCTTTTATCGTTGGAGCTTTAGATCACGGATGATAAGGAACTTGTGAAAACATTCCCAATGTTTGGGACACGCAGTCATTCTTGAGATCTTTTACCTTAACCATACTTCCTGATTCAATCGATCTGGAATAATCGAAATACTTTCACCGCAAATTTTGATAACTATTTTACATCTCACACCTAATAGTCCTCAACCCTGTTCCTATCTTTTGTTTCTTCTATTCAAAGTACGAGTATACAGTGTGTTTCCGAAGTTTTTAGAAACCTCTTGCAGGTTTTGAACGCAGGAAATTTTTTTCTCCCTATGTACATTTTTGTTTCAAAAAGGAT